>NC_053395.1:98874798-99174798 GCF_905171765.1 Bufo bufo
TATAGTAACCTAATGAGGTTAACAGCCTTAAGGTGTTTCAGAGCATACCAACAAACGGTTGCTCCCTCTGCCAACCTTAACAACCGCTCCGCATAATCCAGGCCTCACGTATTTCCAGAAAGAATCCTGCCTAAACAACTAAGTTTGTTCAGGCCACAGCACTCCCTGGATTACATTTACTTCACCCAGGTGAGAAATCTGGGTGAAATATACCTTCCTTCCACCAGTATTCAACCTGCATGACCACACTATGAATGTGAAAATGACCCGGGAAGAACCACAGAATTTGCCTTTATGGGGCCCTAAAATTCCTAATGGCAGCCCTGAAGGTCAAACTCTAATGTATGATAGGACCTGTCTCACAGTTTTCATTCTAGTTAATCCCAAAGGTGTTCGAGGAGGTTGAGGGTAGGGCTCTATGCAGGCCAATCAAGTTCTTCCACACCAGTCTCACCCAACCATGTCTGCAAAAGGGTTATCCTAGAAATAATATTGTACAAAACCATCTGAGCCCTTCTGCCGAACGTCAAGGCGATCTCTGTAAGATGGGTCCTAACACCAAATACTACCTGTTATGCGCCATAATGGCCGCCATAAGGAAGTGTTGGTTCCACATGCATGCTGGGTCCACTCTGCCTTTTACCATTTTTGGTGCCATAATGGCCTCCATTACTTACAAGGGATGCAGGTACCAACATGCATGCCGAGCCCACTCCATACCTTTCCTTGTGCTAGACAGCTTCCAATGAATGTAGTGAGAGCAGGCCACAGCTTTATACGGAGACTAATTAAAATCAGCCTATGGGGCACACAGGCTAATCAGGAGTGCACGACTCGCTGCAGTGCCACATTCCAGCACTGTAAATCTGCAAATAAAAGGGGGTTTGTCATCACATCCCAATGCGCAGGTGCACACAGCCATGGCTAAAAACATAGAGAAAAAAAAAGAGACAATGCAACAGCACCCTGCATACCAGATAAAGTACAATAATACCATAGTCACAAAAAATATTATAGTGCTAATACTACGCTTATTTATAAAGTGAGATGCTTGGCAAATGCATTTTGTACAAAACCAACTGAGCACGTCTGCCGAACTCAGGGATGGACTGGGACAATAAAGTGGCCCTGGACTTCAGCCAGACCGGCCCACTTTATTTTTCCCAAACACACTCAAAAAAATAATGGTATCCACAGATCCCCCCCATAAGTGTCATCCACAGACCCCCCCCCCCCCATAAGTGTCAATGTCATCCACATGACAGACCCCCCCCCATAACAGTGCCATCCACGGATCCCCCTCCCTATAACAGTGCCGTCATCCATAGATCCCCCTCCCCGCCACTCACAGTAGTATACATTAATAAATCGGTATTCTGCAGGCTGCAGACAGTAACTTTAATTTTAACACAGGCTGTGGGGATAATAAAAACTGAGCATGGTGATGGTGATCACCTTACTAGGCAAGCCACTGCCAAACAGTGCACAGTGCGTGCCATACAGAGCCCACATAGGGCACCACCTATGCATACAAAATGAAAGAAAGCAAGGGGCACATCCGTGCAGGACGTAATTTGCAGCAGCAAAATCCACAACAAAATATGTGAGTTACATGCAGATTTTACAGCAGATCTGTGCACTGCAAAGGAGGGAATCCGCAGCATAAACTGACTGCAGACTTAAAACCGCACCACAGGTCAATGTATGCTGTAAATAGTGTGGATTTAATGGATGCAAATCTACAGCATATCAGTGCACGCATCCTTGAAGGGGTTATGTCTCTTCAGCAAGTGGCATTTATCTTGTAGAGAAAGTTAATACAAGGCACTTACTAATGTATTGTGATTGTCCATATTGCTTCCTTTGCTGGCGGGAGTCATTTTTCCATCACATTATGCACTGCTCGTTTCCATGGTTTTGACCACCCTGTAATCCAGCAGCGGTGGTCATGCTTGCACACTATAGGAGTAGCCGGGATTGTGGGAGTGCACATAGTTTGGTGCTTTTTTCGACCACCAATGCTGGATTACAGGGAGGTCGTAACCATGATGACGAGCCATGTATAATGTGCTGGGAGACATTTTGTCTCTATGGCACTATCTGCCCTAATAGTGATACAGTGCCCACATAGAGCACGATAGTGCCCTCCTATTCACAGAAAAATAGCGCATTTGTACCCATATAGTACCTACCTAGGTGCATAAAAAGTGCCATACTTTGGCTCTATGTCGGCACTGTATGACTGTGGCCAAAGTACTGTAGGTTTTCACTTTAGGTAGGTACTGTATGGCACCATAAGCAAGAAATACACCATTTATCTGTGCATAACATGGCGCTATCTGAGCACTGTATGACCGTGGGAAGACCTGGGCATACTATGCTCAGATAAGTTGTGTATTTAGTGTCTACAGTGCCCACAAAGTGCCATATCATACCTACCTAGAGCTAAAACATGGGCAGAAAGTGCCATACTTTGCCTATAATTATACTCTGTCTACACAAGTATGGCGCTTTCCGAGTATGGGTTCTATATGGCACTATGTGGGCACGACAGGCACTAAATGCGCCATTTATCTGTGGATAGTATGGCACTATCTGCCCACAATCATACAGTGCCCACATAGAACCAAATATCGCCGTACCCACACTATTATATGGCAGTGCCCAGAGCGCCATATGTTGACTATGTGGGCAGATAGTGCCCTACTATGCCCAGATAAATAGTGCCCTTAGTGACTGCAGTGCCACACTGTACCCACCTAGAGCCAATCTGTGCACAGAAAGTGCCATACTTTGTCCACAGTGACAAAGTGCCCTTTCTGTGCACAGTCTGCTCTGGCTCCAGGTAGGTATTCTACTACACGTGGGGGCACAGCGCTCATCTCTTTAGTAAAGAGTCTTTACTACCTTACATTCAGCTCCCGCCTCCAGCCTCCAGTAACAAGTGCGGGCGGCAGCGCTCACTCACTGACGTCACGCGCCTGCGCCGCCTAGTGGGAGGAGCAGGCGTGTGACGTCAGTGAGTGAGCGCCGCCCCCACACTGCCTGCTGTTACTGGAGCTTTACCCCCCTGATGGCGGCCCTGGCCGGCCCATAATTCGATCGGCCCACCGGGATTCTCCCGGTCCTCCCGATGGCCAGTCCATCGCTGGCCGAACTTCAAGGCGATCTCTGTAAGACGGATCCTAACACTAAATACTACCTGTTATGCGACATAATGGCCGCCATAAAGTTCCGGAAGTTTTGGATCCACATGCATGCTGGGTCCACTCTGCCTTTTACCATTTTTGGTGCCATCCTCAAGATATGTCATCAATATCAGATCAGCGGGGGTCCAACTACCGGGACCTCTGTTTATCCGCTGTTAGAAGATGCTGGTCATTCCATAAGCACTACTGCCTCTTCCTAGGCCATGTGACGTCACCGTACAGCGGTCACATTAACCCCTTAGGGACTTAGGACGTAACGGTACGCCATGTTTGCCGAGTCCTTAAGGACCCAGGACGTACCGGTATGTCCTAACTTTAAAACGGCATTGCGGCTCGGCGGGGGTTAATCGCAACAGGATGTCCGCTGAAATCATTCAGCGGGCATCCTGTCACAACGCCGGGGGGGAAGGTCATGTGACCCCCCCGCATCGGCGATCGCCGCAAGCCGCAGGTCAATTCAGACCTGCGGTTTGCGGTTTTACCTTATCCGGCGGGAGGCGGTGCCATCGGGTCCCCATGCGGCTGTAGGGGGGACCCGATGGCACGGAAGGCAGCGCGATGCTTTCCTGAGGCATCGCGGCTGCCTTCCTGTGACGTGCCTGTGAAATCCATCCCCCTGGATCTCACAGGCCAGAAGCTGTATGAGTAATACACACAGTATTACTCATACAGCCAATGCATTCCAATACAGAAGTATTGGAATGCATTGTAAAGGGGATTAGACCCCCAAAAGTTCAAGTCTCAAAGTGGGACAAAAAAGAAGTTGAAAAAATGAAGTTTCCCCCCAAAAAATTAAAAGTTTCAAGTAAAAATAAACAAAAATGTCATTTTCCCCAAATAAAGTAAAAAAAAATTGGTAAAAGATAGGGGGGGGGGAAGTATACATATTAGGTATCGCCGTGTCCGTATCGACCAGATGAACACCGTAAAAAATTAAAAATAAAAACTGTGCTAAAAAAAACATTTTTTGTGACCTTACATCACAAAAAGTGTAATAGCAAGCAATCAAAAAGTCATATGCACCCCAAAATAGTGCCAATCAAACCGTCATCTCATCCCGCAAAACATTTGACCCTGCCTAAGATAATCGCCCAAAAACTGAAAAAACTATGGCTCTCAGAATATGGAGACACTAAAACATGATTTATTTTTTGTTTGAAAAATGATATTATTGTGTAAAACTTACATAAATAAATAAAAAGTATACATATTAGGTATCGCCGCGTCCGTATCGACCGGCTCTATAAAAATATCAGATGAACACCGTAAAAAATAAAAAATAAAAACTGTGCTAAATAAACCATTTTATGTCACCTTACATCACAAAAAGTGTAATAGCAAGCGATCAAAAAGTCACACGCACCCCAAAATAGTGCCAATAAAATCATCATCTCATCCCGCAAAAATCATACCCACCCCAGGTAATCGCCCAAAAACTGAACAAATTATGGCTCTCAGACTATGGAAACACTAAAACATGATTTTTTTTGCTTCAAAAATGAAATCATTGTGTAAAACTTACATAAATAAAAAAAAGTATACATATTAGGTATTGCAGCGTCCGTGACAACCTGGTCTATAAAAATATCACATGATCTAACCTGTCAGACGAATGTTGTAAATAACAAAAAATAAAAATGGTGCCAAAACAGCTATTTCTTGTTACCTTGCCTCACAAAAAGTGTAATATAGAGCAACCAAAAATCATATGTACCCTAAACTAGTACCAGCAATACTGCCACCCTATACCGTAGTTTCTAAAATTTGAAATTTTAAAATTTGAAATTTTAAAATTGTATCTCTATTTTCCATTAATTCTTGTGGAACACCTAAAGGGTTAACGACGTTTGTAAAAATCAGTTTTGAATACCTTGAGGGGTGTAGTTTATAGAATGGGGTCATGTTTGGGTGGTTTCTATTATGTAAGCCTCGCAAAGTGACAAAATTTCTGAAACATTTCAAGATGTAGCCTTGTAACATCCTCAAAAAATAAAATATCATTCCCAAAATGATCCAAACATGAAGTAGACATATGGGGAATGTAAAGTAATAACTATTTTTGGAGGTATTACTATGTATTATAGAAGTAGAGAAATTGAAACATGGAAATTTGCAATTTTTTACAAATATTTGGTAAATTTGGTATTTTTTTATAAATATTTTTTTTTTTTTTTACTTCATTTTACCAGTGTCATGAAGTACAATATGTGACGAAAAAACAATCTCAGAATGGCCTGGATAAGTCAAAGCATTTTAAAGTTATCAGCACTTAAAGTGACACTGGTCAGATTTGCAGAAAATGGCCAAGTCCTTAAGGTGAAATAGGTCTGATTCCTTAAGGGGTTAAAGTGAATGGGGCTGAGCTACAATACCAAGCACATCTGCTATACAATGTATGGCTTTGTGTTTGGTAAGCTGCTGGGAGCCCCAATTAGTGTTGCGGCTCCCTGAAACAGCTGATCGGTCGACTTGGACCAAGCCAATGTGATAATGATGATCCTTATTATCATTTCTTGGATAACCCATTGCTTTGTGCACTGGCGCATAGACATGCTGGAACAGATATGGGGCAATACCTAAACTGTTCCCACAAATTTGGAAGCATACAATTGTCCAAAATACCTTGGTATGCTAAAGTGTTATGATTTCCCTTCACAGAAATTAAGGGGTCTAGACTAACTGCCAAAAAACAACACCAAAGCATTATCCCTCCTCTACCAAACTTTATAGTTGGCACAATGTAGTAAGGCATTATCCAAACCCAGATTCGTCCAACAGACGGACTTTCACATTAAGAAGTGTTTTTATAAGTGTGATTTGTAACCCCACAAAACATATTTTCACTAGTGTTGGGCGAGCATGCTCAGCCGATCACAAGTTTGGCTCGAGCATCGCTATGCTCGTCCAAATATCACGTGTGCTCGAGCGCGATGCTTGAGTCAGTGTATTTAAATCTAATTTAGCCTCTATTTCTGAAAATTTTCTGGCGGGATTCGAATTCACACCCTTCTACATTACAGCCAAGAATGTTAACCACTACACTATAGAGCTGCACTGGCAGTTACTTAAAAATAATTAAAAAAAATAATGAGTAGTAAGTATTCCTATACAGCAGAAGTCTCATATTTTTTTATTTTTTTAGTAAAGGCCATGCAGCTCTATAGTGTAGTGGCTAACATTCTTGGCTATAATGTAGAAGGTTGTGTTCGAATCCTGGCAGAAACTTTTCAGAAATAGAGGCAAAATTAAATTTATAGTACAGACCAAAAGTTTGGACACACCTTCTCATTCAAAGAGTTTTCTTTATTTTCATGACTATGAAAATTGTAGATACACACTGAAGGCATCAAAACTATGAATTAACACATGTGGAATTATATACATAACAAACAAGTGTAAAACAACTGAAAATATGTAATATTCTAGGTTCTTCAAAATAGCCACCTTTTGCTTTGATTAGTGCTTTGCACACTCTTGGCATTCTCTTGATGAGCTTCAAGAGGTAGACCCCTGAAATGGTTTTCACTTCACAGGTGTGCCCTGTCAGGTTTAATAAGTGGGATTTCTTGCCTTATAAATGGGGTTGGGACCATCAGTTGCGTTGAGGAGAAGTCAGGTGGATACACAGCTGATAGTCCTACTGAATAGACTGTTAGAATTTGTTTTATGGCAAGAAAAAAGCAGCTAAGTAAAGAAAAACGAGTGGCCATCATTACTTTAAGAAATGAAGGTCAGTCAGTCAGCCGAAAAATTGGGAAAACTTTGAAAGTAAGGGCTATTTGACCATGAAGGAGAGTCATGGGGTACTGCGCCAGATGACCTGGCCTCCACAGTCACCGGACCTGAACCCAATCGAGATGGTTTGCGGTGAGCTGGACCGCAGAGTAAAGGCAAAAGGGCCAACAAGTGCTAAGCATCTCTGGGAACTCCTTCCAGACTGTTGGAAGACCATTTCAGGGGACTACCTCTTGAAGCTCATCAAGAGAATGCCAAGAGTGTGCAAAGCAGTAATCAAAGCAAAAGGTGGCTACTTTGAAGAACCTAGAATATGACATATTTTCAGTTGTTTCACACTTGTTTGTTATGTATATAATTCCACATGTGTTAATTCATAGTTTTGATGCCTTCATAGTCGTGAAAATAAAGAAAACTCTTTGAATGAGAAGGTGTGTCCAAACTTTTGGTCTGTACTGTATATATATATATATATATATATATCTCTAGAGATAAAATCATACTTCTGATATGTATGAATGCATAATATGTGGGAAACTACTACTGATGTTTTAGCCATAATATATTTACATATATTATAATCTATTATATAAAGCTGACTGTATGTTTGTGTGTGTGTGTTTGCATGTCCGCTAAAGAAATCCGCACAGTCACATTTCCAATCATAAAATTTGGCACACAGGTACATCAGGTGTCCGGGAAGGTTTTAGACCAGGTCTCAGCTCTCTAGGACGTACCTACTGTTCCTGAGATATTCCCAAAAAATGCATTAGCCAATAGAAGCTTGGTCACATGACCCTTATCAGCCAATAGAAACTCGCAGGTCCTTCAGCCTTCACATACAGTTTTAATCCAGGTTTCCATAACAACCCAGCCATTTATCTTAACTGCTGTAGGAGAGCTTTAAAGGAAATCTGTCATTATCTAGGATAATCGCTATTGAAGTAAAGCCATGGCCTAATAGCACTTAGTACCTTATTTCAAGATGTGCCATTGTTCCAGCAATAGATCTTTTTATCCTCTGAAAATCCAGTTTATTTGTTATGCAAATGAGCCAGCAACTTGCCCAGAGAGGCGTCACTCTTGCAGGAAGGAGCCCTGCCACGCCCCCTGCCACAATGTGTCCACCCTCAAAAGACTTAAAACCCCGCCCCCAGGCCACGCTAAGCCACGCCCCTGATCTGGTTAGACCACGCCCCTCCCACTCCTGAGCTGACAGGGATTGAAAAAATGAAGGTAAAAATCAACTTCTGTCAGCTGCAGGGGTGGGAAGGAGGGTGACTTTCTCCATGCAGCTTACACTCAGACAGTACAGTGCTGCTGTCTTACAGTGAGCTGTTTAAAAGGACATGCCCCTGATCTGGTTAGGCCACACCCCCTACCACTCCTCAGCCGACTGAGATTGAAAAAATGAAGTTAAAAATCAACTTCTAGGTCCCGCGAAGGACATACCCCCGATCCAGTAAAGGCCACAGTTAAGGGAGCGGGCCCCTGTGGAGGTCACTGTCAAGGGGGTGGTATGCTGGGAAAGTCACTGTTAAAGGGGAAGGCTGCTGTAAAGGTCAAAGTTAAAAGGGTGAGCTGCTGTGGAGGTCCAATTTTAAGCATAGGCGTGCGCACGGGCTGTGCCGGTGTGCCTAGTGTTGAGCGCAAATATTCGAATAAAATTATTTTTTCTCGAATATAGCAACTTCGAGATTTCATGAATATTTCGAATATACACTCACCTAAAGAATTATTAGGAACACCTGTTCTATTTCTCATTAATGCAATTATCTAGTCAACCAATCACATGGCAGTTGCTTCAATGCATTTAGGGGTGTGGTCCTGGTCAAGACAATCTCCTGAACTCCAAACTGAATGTCAGAATGGGAAAGAAAGGTGATTTAAGCAATTTTGAGCGTGGCATGGTTGTTGGTGCCAGACGGGCCGGTCTGAGTGTTTCACAATCTGCTCAGTTACTGGGATTTTCACGCACAACCATTTTCACCACAAACATCCAGTATGCGGCAGTCCTGTGGGCAAAAATGCCTTGTGGATGCTAGAGGTCAGAGGAGAATGGGCCGACTGATTCAAGCTGATAGAAGAGCAACGTTGACTGAAATAACCACTCGTTACAACCGAGGTATGCAGCAAAGCATTTGTGAAGCCACAACACGCACAACCTTGAGGCGGATGGGCTACAACAGCAGAAGACCCCACCGGGTACCACTCATCTCCACTACAAATAGGAAAAAGAGGCTACAATTTGCACAAGCTCACCAAAATTGGACTGTTGAAGACTGGAAAAATGTTGCCTGGTCTGATGAGTCTCGATTTCTGTTGAGACATTCAAATGGTAGAGTCCCAATTTGGCGTAAACAGAATGAGAACATGTATCCATCCTCTGATGGCTACTTCCAGCAGGATAATGCACCATGTCACAAAGCTCGAATCATTTCAAATTGGTTTCTTGAACATGACAATGAGTTCACTGTACTAAAATGGCCCCCACAGTCACCAGATCTCAACCCAATAGAGCATCTTTGGGATGTGGTGGAACGGGAGCTTCGTGCCCTGGATGTGCATCCCTCAAATCTCCATCAACTGCAAGATGCTATCCTATCAATATGGGCCAACATTTCTAAAGAATGCTATCAGACCCTTGTTGAATCAATGCCACGTAGAATTAAGGCAGTTCTGAAGGCAAAAGGGGGTCCAACACTGTATTAATATGGTGTTCCTAATAATTCTTTAGGTGAGTGTAGTTCTATATATTTGCGAAATCGAATATTCTTTTTTTTTTTCATCTGAAAATATGATTCCTCCCTGCTTCTTGCTTGTGGGTCAATAAGCCATTGGCCCACAAGCAACTTAAGCAGGGGGGAATCATGGTTTAATATGGAAAATAAAAGGACCAATATTCTAAAAAACGAATAAATAGCAATATAGTGAATATATTCGTTATTTAGTATGTTCGCATACTCCTCCCCGACAAGCGTCCCCGTCACCATGGGAACGCCTGTGGTCGTAAAAACTCAGATCCGATGGTATATTCTAACGCACAGGCGTTCCCATGGTTACAGGGACGCTTGTCGGGGAGCAGTATGCCAAAGTGGAATATAACAGTACACATAAATTAAAAAAAAGACGAATATTCTAAATAACGAATTTATTCGTAATATTGCTCTAACTTCGTCTTTTAGAATATTTGTAATATTCTAAAAGACGAAGTTAGAGCAATATTACGAAAATTTGTAAAATACACATATAGACTGCAATTTAGCTAATATAGTGCTATAGTAATTTTTTTTAATAGTGTACATATTTTCCAAAACTGAAGTTCAGAGAGGCAAAAAAAATTTGACAAAAAAAAAGATTATAGCACTATATTAGCTAAATTACAGTCTATATGTGTATTTTACGAATATTCGTAATATTGCTCTAACTTCGTCTATTAAAATATTCGAAGACGAAGTTAGAGAAATATTATGAATATTCGTAAAATACACATATTAGCCTAGCCATAGTCATAGGAACGTTGCCTTATACTGTCAAAATAAAAATCGCAATACGCGAATAATTCAATCGTATATTATTCGCGATAAATAGAAAAATGACGAATATTCGATTTCAATGAATATTCAATCGAATATTCGCGAAATATCGTGAAATCGAATATGGCACCTCCCGCTCATCACTAGGTGTGCCTGGGCACACCCTAATCAAGCCTGCTGGCCGGCGAATACTAATGAAGCACTTCCATTAGTGACATGAGTAAGGATCTGTATGGAATGATCCAAAACGCATAGATTTGGATGTACATGTTGGATTTTAAAGCACTGATTTATTAAAGTATAACACGTTGTTTGGAAGCTGGATTCTACTTTTCTACTTGAATTTCATTAGTACCGGAGGACCAGGAAGCGGTGAACGCTCTGTACTTACCGCTTTCTGGTCCTCGGCTGTCGGCTGTGCAGGGCTGCGCACAGCGTAAGACGCTTTGTGACGTCACGCTGTGCGCGCCAGTTCAGAGAGCACAGCCGAGAGCCGACATCAGAAGGAAGAAAATCGGCAGGACTTTGTCAGGAGCCATATACAGGAGACATAATATCCCTGCCTGAAAGTAACTATGATACTCTGATGGAAGTATCAGCGCTAGGATGGCCGCACATGGCCGTGTGAGCACCAAGCTTTAAAGGGGAATATTCCCTTGAATTTCTGCCTGTTTTTACAATAAGAGCACAGAAACGCGTTGAGCCACGTGTATTTGATCTTATCTTAAAACCTGGGATTGATCCATTGTACTGGCCGTACTAGATGCCAGACTTAAAGCAACATTGAGACTTATAGTTGCAATCCTAGGGAGGTTACTAGTTCGATTCTCTGGGATAATTGTCTAAAGGCATACCAGTGGCTCCTGTGAGCTGGCCTTCAGACATCCTGTTTAGCTAGAGGAGGGTCTGAGCCGTATGTCAGTGAGCTCTGACATAATATTTGGTTCAGAAACATTCACTGCGTGATGATTTATTGCTTCATCTAGCCACACAGTGTATGCTCCTCTTGAAGCCTGTTTTTTTTTTACACATAGGAAGTTTGGGGCAACACATCCGTAAGTTTTAAACCAGTAATACCAATAAAGTTTATTTATTTTATTTTAATGCTCCTATCAGGCTTAGGTTAAAGAGCAGGGACTCTTAAGCCTAACTAGAGTCTCAACACCCTCCCCTCTTCAGAGCAGGGGGTGCCTGGTTTAATGCTTGGGTTCTCCTATTGACTTGCATTGTGCTGGGGTGCTCTGTAGAGCACCCGAGCATCGGGAAGTGTTCTAGTTGAGCACACGAGCACTTTGGTGCTCGACCAACACTAATTTTCACTGCTCTAGAGTCGATTGGCAGTGTGCTTTACACCATTTTCATCCAATATTTGGCATTGTGCTTGGTGATGTAAGTCTTGCATGCAGACTCTCATGAAAACCCATGCCATGAAGCTGCTGGCGCAAGTTTTTTGTGCTGTTGTTAATACCAGCAGAGGTTGGGAACTCTGCAGTAACTGAGTCAGCAGAACATTGGTGACTTTTATACAATATGTATCCTAGCACTCAACGGCCCCGTTCTGTAACTTTACATGGTTTTTCACTTTATGGCTGGTTGAATGCGTTGCTTTGGTTCCTAAATATTTCTACTTTTCAATAATGCCAATCACAGTTGATCTTGGAATATCCAGTAGACATCCTATTACTGTACCACACTCAAATTATGTGAGGTCTTTAGAATGACCCAGAGAGATTATGCAGTTTTTAACCTACATTAACCTACTGGCATTTTCCCGCTGACACTACTATGGAGAGCTCAGTCCATAGAGATTTTACAGTTTCCTTTGAGTTAATTGGTAGCTGGATAAATTCCTATGCACTGAGCTTCAGGTGTTCAGTTTTATATTATATAGTACTGTGAGGGGAAGAAGAGTTGTAGGGGGAATACTTATCAATATAAGTTTGCTAGCTGTCTGGTGTATACTAAATACATTGAAAAATATGGAATTCAGCCTGAGCAAAAATTTGTTGAAAGCATTTGTCACGGTCTATGTTGTACGCCGTGACACTTTAGCCGTACATGCTGGTTGCCAGGGGCAATGTGTTGTTGTCGCAGCATGTATGAGCTTTGCTCCCCTTCTTCTGGCTACTCCCCTGTCTGGTGCTGGAGGGGTTAACTTACTGGCTGGGTGTGGCCACTTGTACTTCAGCCTTTGTTTGTGCTGGAGCTTTGCTCCTGTCCTGGGTGTTTTATCTACCCAGTCCTTGAGGGCCACCTAGTCGGACATTGATGTCTCTACGATGTCATATAGGTCATCCCATTGTCTACCCTCCCTTCATTACCCTTGCATGTTTGGTGATGTTTATATATGGGTGGTTGTCTTGTCTAGTGGTTGTTACATGTCTGAACTGTTGTTGTCTGTAGTCCAGCATGTTTGCTAGACATGTTCCCTGTGTATTGTTCCTCCGGAAGGGGGTCTCAGGGTTCCCCGGAGGGGGAACAACAGATCAGTGTGCAGCTCTCCTGGGGTCCGCCATGCATCCAGTCTGTATGGGTCTCCGGTTGTTGTGGTTGCTGCGGCAGGTAAGCGTGCATTGTTTCTGGGCTCTTATCTGCCGATTCTGTAGTTGTTCACTGCCTTTCCCTTTCCTTGCAGCTAGGCCGGTGAGACTCCTGTTCATCCGTGTCTGGGATGAACAGGTCGTCTCTGCCCTTTCTCTATTTGAGGGATTATCAGGGCGACTCAGGGTCCCAGGTTCCTGGGTATGAGCTGTCCTACCTTCCAGGTCCGCTCATACGGTTATGAGTCAGGGCAAAGATTAGGGAAGCTCTAGGAGGTGACCTGCTCCCTTATCTCAGCTGCCAGGCCTAGTTGCTATCCTGCCTGATCCTCATTGTACGGTGGGGAGTTTCCCCCACTCCCCAACATGACAGTATGTCCCACTAAGGCTACTCTGCGCGTGCCTTCGGAAGAGGGTTCAGAATGTGTCGTCTGCCGCTTTCTGGTGTGCATGCTTGTCCTCCGGAGGGAGGGTGAAAGGTGAGATGCTGTTAACAGTGTGGTTCTCTGTGAGAGTGGTTGCAGTAAGTGTGAACCGTCACTTGTGTTTTGTGTCTCCCCTCATCCATGTCTCAGTGGTTCAGTCGCTTGTGTTGTGGTAGCTGGCTGCATTCCTTGTTGTACTGGCTCTGGTGTTTGCTGGTTTAAAATGCATGCTGGCAGCGACCTGGTGTGAGCAGTGTCTGAGTGTGAAGGTAGTGGTCAGTGCAGTATCTCCTGGCTGTTTGTTGGTTGGCTTCCTGGTTCCCAGTCGGTGGTTCGGGCGTGCTGGCGGCAGTCTTGGGGAGACTTGCTGACGCTGATTCTTGTCCTTTTTTTCCCCTCCCTGTTGTTTTGGTGTTCCACTTAGTTTCCCTTTTTCAGTTGGGGAGGGCTTTGAGGGGTGGGAGTGTCACAGTCTTTGTCGTGCACCGTGACACTTTAGCCATATATGCTGGTTGCCAGGGGCAATGCGTTGTTGTCGCAGCATGTATGGGCTTTGCTCCCCTTTATCCTGGTTCCTCCCCTGTCTTGTGCTGGAGGGGTTTACTTCCTGGCTGGGTGTGGCCACTTGGGTTTTATCACCTGTGGCTTCCAGGCTTGAGTCAGTTGTACTCTAGCCTTAGTTTGTGCTGGAGCTTTGCTCCTGTCCTGGGTGTATTATCTACCCAGTCCGCGAGGGCCACCTAGTGGGACATCGATGTCTCTATGATGTCATATAGGTCATCCCATTGTCTACTTTCCCTTCGCTACCCTTACATATGTTTGGTGATGTTTATGTATGGGTGGTTGTTGTCTTGTCTGGTGGTTATTACATGTCTAGTCTGTTGTTCTCTGTAGTCCAGCATGTTTGCTAGACATATTCCCTGTGTGTTGTGCCACCGGAACGGGGGGCTCAGGGTTTCCTGGTGGGGGAACCACAAGTCAGTGTGCAGCTCTGCTGGGGGCCGCTATGCATCTAGTCCGCATGGGGCTCCGGTTGTCGTGATTGCCGCGGCAAGTAAGTGCACGTTGTTTCTGGGCTTTTACCTGCCGATTCTGTAGCTGTTCACTGCCTGTCCCTTTCCTTGCAGCTAGGCTGGTGAGATTCCTGTTCATCCGTGTCTGGGATGAACAAGTCTTCTCTATGCTTTCTCTATTAGCGATTATCATGGTCGACTCAGGGTCCTACCTTCCAGGTCCGCTCATACGGTTAGGAGTCAGGGCGAAGATTAGGGAAGCTCTAGGAGGTGACCTGCTCCCTTATCTCAGCTCCCAGGCTCCCAGGCCTAGTTGCTATCCTGCCTGCTCCCGATTGTATGGTGGGGAGGTATATCGATGACTGCATCGGTGTCTGGTATGGTACTGAAAAAGGATTACTTGATTTTATTTCACACATTAATTCTAATGTGTGGAATATAAAATTCACTGAAGACATTAGCAGAAACACCATTCATTTTTTAGATCTTGAGATAAGGTTAAAACAAGGCAAAATTATAACTAAAACCTATTTTAAGCCGACTGATCGTAATGGGTATATTGAGAGGAGTAGTTGTCATTATAAGCCTTGGATATGCAATGTACCGAAAGGACAGTTGCAACGTATTAAAAGGAATTGTACTAACACAGAAGACTATGAAAAACAGAGTAACATTATTAGACCGGTTCATTGAAAAAGGATATGAAAGAGAAACATTGTATAACCAGAGGGAAGAAGTTAAGCGAGATAATCACAATACTAAAAATAAAAATAAGGACCCTAGCGAACATACAAAACAAATTAGGGATAAATACCAATTCGCTTTCTCTACCTCCTATTCCACTATCTGCCCTCAAATTAAGAAGATTATTCATCAAAACTGGAATGTCCTGAAAAATGACCGAATCATCGGAGATCTTATCCCCAAAAAAAAAAGTTTATTTTTAAAAGAGCCCCCACTGTTAGGAACCGCATTGTACAGAGCTATGTGAAAGATGACCCTATCACACCCAAACCCTGCATAGCGTCTCAGCCCATTTTAAGAGATTTCATCAAAAGGATCCCATTGGCTTGAAATTCTGCAGCATGGAATTAGTTAAACGGTATTGGCGAGGAGGCAACCCCGCCACACAAATTAATAAGAAAGAAGCGCAATGGATATTTGAAATGGACACTTTACAGCTGCAAGGACTAAATATTGAATGGGATATAAAAGCAGTTTGTATGGTTTGACTCGTCTGATACTATTTCCTATATATATTTTTATATTTTTATATTTATATACATCATATATGTTTAACATTGTTTTTATATGACATTGCTTTTATTACATTGTCTATTTATATATTTTATGTGATTTTATGTGATTGTTTATGTTGCACACTATGCATATGTCTGGTATCCGACATTTATTGTTTGATTGACATGATATTGGACAACGGAAGTCCGTTTCAGTTCCGGGGTAGAAGTGATCTTTTACTCGTGGTTTACAGCGGCGTTTGTACCGCAGCCCCTGAAGAAGCTAATAGCGAAACCCGGGTCGGGCAATTCTATGTGCATATTTACAACTTTATAATTGTGAGTACAATGAACCCTTTACCTTAAGCAGTGGCGTAACTAGAACTGACTGGGCCCCACACCAAATTATTGAATGGGCCCCCCCCCCCTCATGGGCCCCAGTCCTGCAGCTAGTCAAAATCACTCACTCAGACCAGGCCCTGCTGCGACTTCGTCCGTTTCCCACACATATACTGCATATCATGTCACTGTATATAATACTATTGTGGGGGCCCTTTTACAATTTAGTCCTCATCTCAGGTAGGCCCCTTTTGAGTTCAGGCCCCGCAGTAGCTGCGTCCCCTGCTTCCACTATAGGTATGCTCCTGCCTTTCACAATATTACAGCTATACACACTATACAATCCCAATAAATATAAATTAGGGAGAGTTTACATTTCCGTTTAATTTTCCGTTCTTCTGATATGTCAGAAGAACGAAAAAAATAAATAACTGGATGTATCTTGTAATAAAAAATAAAAAAAAAGGATCCTGTAAACAAATAGATCCTGCTGCATCCATTATGCCCATTTGGCATCCGTTTGAGCCATTTCTGAGATCTGTTCTATCAGACGGAAAAAAGTACTGCGTACAGGAGTTTTCTTTCTGTCTAAAAAACGGATCTCAGGTAGAAATGGCTCAAACGGATGCCAAATGTGCATAATGGATGCAACAGGATCCATTTGTTTACAGGATCCTTTTTTTCTGTTCTTCTGACGGATCAGAAGAACCGAAAATGAAATGGAGATGTGAACTCTTGCTTACTTGAATACACAGAATAAAATAGCATAACCAATTTCAAGCAAGTACAGGAATAGCATCCACTGGGCAGTGTATTTCCCCTATGCATCCTCAGTATGGGGCTGAATGTATAAATATACACAGACATTCATTATATAGTCTTAGGCCTGTTTCTCATTTCACATATGCATGTTATGCATTGAAATTTCCACCAAATGCTCCACTGGTGAGATAACTAGGTTCTGTTACATATACAGTATAATAGATAGATGATCTATAGATAGATAATCACACACACACCTTTCACATACATACACTTGCCTTTTATGCAGGCTAGATGGATTTGTCAGGCTGTGGAGGATCCAGAAGAGTTTCTAACCCCCCCCAGCACATGGCTGGTGTCTCCTCCTCAGAGAGCAGTGCAGCCCCCCCCTCACTCTGTCCCGACTAGACACTGACAGCAGAGCAAAGAGCACTACTACTGCCCTGCCGTAATATGACAGTAAGTGAAGAGGAGCAAACTGGGAGGGGGGGGGGGGTTCTTAAGGAAGCTCCAGGGAGATTTTTTAAGGTAGCAGCATAAGCTGCTGCTGACAAGAGCTGCTGTTATCTTCAGTGCGGCCCTCCACTATACGTTGCCTGCTGCCTGTGAGGCCAGAAGTCTACATCATAGTACATGCAACCCTGCCCCGCTGACACCCCTGCTACTGCTCCCGGGCCCCTTCTAAGCTCAGGGCCCCGAAGCAGCTGCTTCCCCTGCTTCCCTGATAGTTACGCCCCTGACCTTAAGGATATCGAGGGTATTGCACCATCTTTTCTTTTCCTTCTTGAAGGTATTCGGATTCAGTGTTTGGAATCAGTGGTTGGTGACTCATGACGAGATCTGCGGACCAGCAGGAGGTGGATTACAGATTTTTCGTATGAACAATACGCATCTGCGATTATTGCCTCTGATAGCTGGATAACATTTCAGTTTCCCGTCTTTATAGGATTTGACTCAAATAACTGATATAAACTGCTGATTTATAGCGCGGTTCCCGCACCCTCTGTTTTATATTGAAAGCTAATGGCTTGCTCATCTTAAGTAGCATTTACAAAATATGCACTAAAATTCTTTTGATTTTACTTTCTAGGTACTGCTGGAGTAATGATCTCTCTTAGTCGCATATTCACCAAACTTCTTCTACAAGATGAGAAAGAGAGCACCATTATCTTCTTCCTAATCTCTATCTCCCTGGAATTTATGTGCTTTGTTTTGCACTTGCTTGTGAGGAGAACTAAATTTGTTCAGTACTATACAAACAAAGCCCTGGTAAAAAAATCATGTAGGAATATCTCAGAGCCAAGTTTCCGTTATACAGTGCATCACGGTACCTATGGAGAAGATGTAAGTTTCTGTTGTATTGTAAGAGAAATGGCTATTAGAGTAAATTTATCATTTATATTCATATATCATGTCTTCATGACATAGTTCCATAAGGTTGAAAAAGACATATATCCTTCAAGTTAAACCTTTTGCAGATCAATGCATCATCCAGTGCTAAATTACTTATAGCCCTCAATGCTACACTGAACAAAAATATAAATGCAACACTTTCGGTTTTGCTCCCATTTTGCATGAGCTGAACTCAAAGATCTGAAACATTTTCTACATACACAAAAGACCCATTACTTTCAAATATTGTTCACAAATCTGTCTAAATCTGTGTTAGTGAGTAGTGTTGATCGAGCACCAAAGTGCTCGTGTGCTTGGGTGCTCTGGACAAACACATCGGTATGCTCGTGTGCTCTACCGAGCACCCGAGCACAATGGAAGTCAATAGGAGAACCCCAGGCATCCCCTGCTCGGAAGAGAAGAGGGTGTCTGGTTCACAAAAAAAGTTTGAAATTAATGGAAACCCCATCAAATTGGTTTGGAAACATCATTAAAGGGCTTCTGTCACACCCATTTAGCAATTTTCAGTATCGGACATTAGCTATTTGCTAATGTCAGTTGAGTCCATATATATCACTCTTACCTCTCTCTGTGCTGTAATTTCTTTAAAAATCATACTTTTATAATATGCTAATTACTTCACTAACAGCAAGTTGGGCGGTTACTTGCTGGTAGCCGCCGCATCCTCGGACTATAAACACGTCCCCTCCTCCACTTGATAGACAGGGCCAGCGAGCGCTCTCCTCCTCCCTCTGGCCCCGTCTGCCCATGAAATCCCGCGCCTGCGCCGTACCGGTCCTCATTCGGCGCAGGCGCTCTGAGAGAAGGACGCTCCCTTGCCCGCTCCTTCCTCAGTGCGCCTGCGCCGATGACGTCAGCCTACACCCGGAAAAGAAGACTGCTGGCATCACTGGGAAGTAGTCGGAGAGTCCGGTGACGTCGTTGGATGCTTGTTTCAGGTAAGTATTTGTCTAATAAGCATGCAACTGGCGGGTGGGAGCAGGATACTCAGAATCCCGCAACATCTCCGCTACCGCCCATAAGCCCTTTTCATGATTGATCGAAGTGTATAATGATACAATATCAAAAGATGCCAAAATCGCCCCCTTTGGGATCTCCATCCCTCTGATCCTGTTGATGAAGTCTCCAGTGTCCCTAATGTATGACTTAGCACCCATGGCATATTCCCTTAATATCTTGTCAAGAAAGACATTGATATTAGAGAATATGGAGTTCCTGCCTGAAATCACCGGCCGTCCCGGAGGGTCTATCAGCCTTTTATGTATTTTGGGTAATGCATACATGGTCGGTGTGACTGGAGACTTCACCACCAGGAATTCTTTAAGCTGTTTGTCGATAATGCCATTGTCCTCAGCTATAGTCAACTGTACATCAATTTTTTTCGCAATCTCATGTCTGGGGTCCCTATTCAATGGTTTGTAAACTCCAGGTTCCCCTAATTGCCTGTGTATTTCTTTCACATATTGAGAGGTATCCATAACCACGATTCCACCACCCTTGTCCGCGGGTTTTATGGTGAGCTCGGGGTTATTGGATAAACTCTCTAAAGCAGCCATTTCTTGTGCAGTAATATTTGGTTTCACAAACATATCAGACTTGGCATTCTGTCTCAACACACCTATATCCCTTTTCACTGCTTCAATAAAACATTCTAGGGCATGGGAGTTCACAATGGGAAAAAAATCACTTTTTAAATGCAAACCAAATTGTTTTAAGGTTAACCCAATATCAGATACCGTGGGTTCATTAATACTCCTGGTTTCAGAGGAACTAGAGTCAAACCACACCCTCAGTCTGAGATTCCTGAAGAGGCGGTTCAAGTCCAGTTCCAACTGGAACCAGTCAGGCTTAGCCTGTGGACAAAAGGACAATACTTTCAACTCATGCTCAGACAATGTATAGGATGAGATATTAACTACTACATTTGTTTCTATTTTTTCTTTATCACATTCATCTGTTTGTTGGTTTTTTATAGACCTTTGAGATCTGGTTTTTCCCATATCTTCTGTGTCTATGACCTCCCCTTCTTGTGGGGCGTCTCTCGTGACATCGTGGGTTCCTAAAAAAGATCCAGGTAGTCCAGTGTTAGCGTCGTCACCTGTATCGTTGTTTCTCACCCGTTTACTCATTTCTTTATTCCATTTAGGTGCCTTTCTTGGCATTGTGCTTTTCTCAACACGCCAGGGTTGTTCCCAGGTGTAAATATGTCCAGACCCATAATCATTTTGATCTCTGTGCCATTTAGACCTTTTTGTTTCTTCAAGGTCTTTGCGCATTTTTTCCAAAAAGGCTTGTTGTTTAGCCAAAAAAACATCCACTTCATTGATAGACAAGGTGGACTTGAGCTGCTGCTCGGTGTCCTGCAGCTTGCTCCTTAGTTTCACCATTCCTTTCTGTGAAAATTCAATATTCAACAGCATGACATCCATCGCATATTTATTTGCAATAGCTTCAAATCGTGCTCTGAAATCACCATCCTGTGAAAACATATTGGGTTTCAACCGTGTTCGCATCCCCCTTGGTATGCGTTTATTTTTGTAATATTGCGCTAATGTAAGCGAATGTAGCTCAATGGATAACATTTTTTTAGTAATGCTTTCATAATCCCTCTTGATGTTAATGGCCGAGGGTACATTAAGGAAGGCTGCATCACCCTCCACATTTCCCATGATTCTCCGTATATCCACATCGCTGTATGAAAAGACATGTGCGTCAATGTCCTCTTGATGAGGTATAGTACCTTGTACATTGATGAGGTTGGGTGCAGAGCCTTCTATCGTAAGTAGATCCATAAGGAAAATCTGGCAGCACTCCCTTAGCAGTGTCACAGGGTGCAGGCGGTGGTCCCTCGATTCAGGACGGAAGATAAGACTGAAGAACCGCAGCACTACTTGAAAAATAAAATGTGCTCTTTATTCACACATATCAAATATTGACAACGTTTCGGTTCTCTCAGAACCTTTCTCAAGTCAGGTGAAACATAAAGTGCAATAGTGCCTGTATAAATACATCATCAGGTTGTTACCAATTAATTCATCAACCAATACAAATAAAGTGCACTCCCCTTTTATAGGCATGTTACAATTCATTACTTAACAACACTTGATCACATCAACATCAATGTGTCTACTGTCATATATACTAAGTGTTAATAATCCCCATATCGCTTGTGATTATTCATCAGTGGTATATTAAAGTGCATAAAGTAAAGTGCTTAGTGCTCTAAAAACTCTTATTACCTTGCTGGAGGTTTTGTAGGAGTAGAAGGAGATGGCGTGTTAGCCCCTAAGAAGCACGCCGTTCCTCCGCGTCTACTCTTGGTCAGTGCGCATGTGTCTGTCTCTTGCCCCTCCTGTTGGGCGGTACATAACCCTTTTACGTCACTAGTAGGCGGAGACCCTGCGTCATGACGTCCGGTTTACTGCGTCCCGGCGCGCATCACGCACATCACGTGCCCGTGCGTCCGCGAACCCAGTGACCAGCGCCACGTCACAGCTTCCTTCCACCATTTTCTATTAGGGCAAACTTTTGGGCAATGACAATATCCATCATCTTTCTGACTCAATTACTACCTATTAGTTACAGTAACCCTCCCCGCTTAGGTAAAGCGCCTGATTCAAAGTTGCATGATATCATCTCTACGTAACATTCTATTGCTTCCACCCTGTACAGCAAATTGGATACACAAAGAAACACGGGCCCTGCAAAAAGGATGCTAACTGACCATTCCCCCTGTTACCCTGAATTCGACATTTAACCCCTTGGGTCTCAAAGTGTCCAAACGAAAAATCCATCTGAGCTCCGTTTTTTTTTAAAAATAGTCAACCTATCTCCTCCTCTATCTAACGGTTTGACATGATGCAGGATCATGAATCTCAGATCATTTTCCCTGTGTTTTTTTTCACAAAAGTGCTTAGACACTGGCAGGTCTTTTCTTTTATTTCTGATGGATTGTCTGTGATTATTTAGCCTGGTTTTCATTCACCCATGATGAATTACATGTAAGGTAATATCTCATGTTAAATGTTTCTCCCGTGTCTGGGTGTGTGAACACCGACCCTTTATGCATCAGTTTACAGTTCACACATCCCAGACACGGGAAAGACCCCGTACGTCTCATTGTCAAAAATGTCTGTTTTAAATGGCCCTTTTCCGGCAGTCTGGCATGTACAACCTTGTCCCTAATATTCCCTGCTCTTTTATATGCCATCATCAGGGTTTTTTTAAAAGCTGCTACAGTGGCGTGCCCGCTACTTAGCAGCCCCCAATGTCGCCTCACTATCTGTTCTATATTTGGGCTCAGCTCATTATAAGATGATACAAATAGTAGCCTTTCACTAGTCTGTTTTTGTTTTATAGTCAACAGTTCATCCCTGGAAATACCTCTTGCTCTCTCAGCATGCCTTTGGACTAGATTCTTGGGGTAACCCCTATCCACAAATGATTGTTCCATATTTCTTATCATCATGGGTGATATACGTGTTATGGTGCCCATGCAAAATGCTCTATGTGGGTGAGACCACATGTGATATGAAAACCAGGCTAAATAATCACAGACAATCCATCAGAAATAAAAGAAAAGACCTGCCAGTGTCTAAGCACTTTTGTGAAAAAAACCACAGGGAAAATAATCTGAGATTCATGATCCTGGATCATGTCAAACCGTTAGATAGAGGAGGAGATAGGTTGACTATTTAAAAAAAAACGGAGCTCAGATGGATTTTTCGTTTGGACACTTTGAGACCCAAGGGGTTAAATGTCGAATTCAGGGTAACAGGGGGAATGGTCAGTTAGCATCCTTTTTGCAGGGCCCGTGTTTCTTTGTGTATCCAATTTGCTGTACAGGGTGGAAGCAATAGAATGTTACGTAGAGATGATATCATGCAACTTTGAATCAGGCGCTTTACCTAAGCGGGGAGGGTTACTGTAACTAATAGGTAGTAATTGAGTCAGAAAGATGATGGATATTGTCATTGCCCAAAAGTTTGCCCTAATAGAAAATGGCGGAAGGAAACTGTGACGTGGCGCCGGTCACTGGGTTTGCGGACGCACGGGCACGTGATGTGCGTGATGCGCGCCGGGACGCAGTAAACCGGACGTCATGACGCAGGGTCTCCGCCTACTAGTGACGTAAAAGGGTTATGTACCGCCCAACAGGAGGGGCAAGAGACAGACACATGCGCACTGACCAAAAGTAGACGCGGAGGAACGGCGTGCTTCTTAGGGGCTAACACGCCATCTCCTTCTACTCCTACAAAACCTCCAGCAAGGTAATAAGAGTTTTTAGAACACTAAGCACTTTACTTTATGCACTTTAATATACCACTGATGAATAATCACAAGCAATATGGGGATTATTAACACTTAGTATATATGACAGTAGACACATTGATGTTGATGTGATCAAGTGTTGTTAAGTAATGAATTGTAACATGCCTATAAAAGGGGAGTGCACTTTATTTGTATTGGTTGATGAATTAATTGGTAACAACCTGATGATGTATTTATACAGGCACTATTGCACTTTATGTTTCACCTGACTTGAGAAAGGTTCTGTGAGAGAACCGAAACGTTGTCAATATTTGATATGTGTGAATAAAGAGCACATTTTATTTTTCAAGGAGTGCTGCGGATCTTCTGTCTTATCTTCCGTCCTGAAGCTCATCAAGAGAATGCCAAGAGTGTGCAAAGCGGTAATCAAAGCAAAATGTGGCTACTTTGAAGAACCTAGAATATGACATATTTTCAGTTGTTTCACACTTGTTTGTTATGTATATAATTCCACATGTGTTAATTCATAGTTTTGATGCCTTTATAGTCATGAAAATAAAGAAAACTCTTTGAATGAAAAGGTGTGTCCAAACTTTTAGTCTGTACTGTATATATGTGATATATATACGCACATATATATATATATGTGTGTGTGTGAAATATATATATATATATATGTGTGAGATAAATATATATATATACACACACATATATATATGTGTGTGTGTGAGATATATATATATATATATATATATATATATATACACACATATATATATATATGTGTGTGATATATCTATATATACAGTACAGACCAAAAGTTTGGACACACCTTCTCATTCAAAGTGTTTTCTTTATTTTCATGACTATGAAGGCATCAAAACTATGAATTAACACATGTGGAATTATATACATAACAAACAAGTGTGAAACAACTGAATATATGTCATATTCTAGGTTCTTCAATGTAGCCACCTTTTGCTTGGATTACTGCTTTGCACACTCTTGGCATTCTCTTGATGAGCTTCAAGAGGTAGTCCCCTGAAATGGTCTTCCAACAGTCTTGAAGGAGTTCCCAGAGATGTTTAGCACTTGTTGGCCCTTTTGCTTTCACTCTGCGGTCCAGCTCACCCCAAACCATCTCGATTGGGTTCAGGTCCGGTGACTGTGGAGGCCAGGTCATCTGGCGCAGCACCCCATCACTCCCCTTCATGGTCAAATAGCCCTTACTTGTGTATACTGTGTATCCACCTGACTTCTCCTCAACGCAACTGATGGTCCCAACCCCATTTATAAGGCAAGAAATCCCACTTATTAAACCTGACAGGGCACACCTGTGAAGTGAAAACCATTTCAGGGGACTACCTCTTGAAGCTCATCAAGAGAATGCCAAGAGTGTGCAAAGCAGTAATCAAAGCAAAAGGTGGCTACTTTGAAGAACCTAGAATATGACATATTTTCAGTTGTTTCACACTTGATTGTTATGTACAGTATATAATTCCACATGTGTTAATTCATAGTTTTGATGCCTTCAGTGTGAATCTACAATTTTCATAGTCATGAAAAAAAAGAAAACTCTTTGAATGAGAAGGTGTGTCCAAACTTTTGGTCTGTACTGTATATATATATATATATATATATATACACACACACACACATATATACACTGCTCAAAAAAATAAAGGGAACACAAAAATAACACATCCTACATCTGAATTAATTAAATATTCTTCTGAAATACTTTGTTCTTTACATAGTTGAATGTGCTGACAACAAAATCACACAAAAAAAATGGAAATCAAATTTTTTAACCCATGGAGGTCTGGATTTGGAGTCACACTCAAAATTAAAGTGGAAAAACACACTACAGGCTGATCCAACTTTGATGTAATGTCCTTAAAACAAGTCAAAATGAGGCTCAGTAGTGTGTGTGGCCTCCACGTGCCTGTATGACCTCCCTACAACGCCTGTGCATGCTCCTGATGAGGTGGCGGACGGTCTCCTGAGGGATCTCCTCCCAGACCTGGACTAAAGCATCTGCCAACTCCTGGACAGTCTGTGGTGCAACGTGATGTTGGTGGATAGAGCGAGACGCGATGTCCCAGATGTGCTCAATTGGATTCAGGTCTGGGGAACGGGCGGGCCAGTCCATAGCATCAATGCCTTCGTCTTGCAGGAACTGCTGACACACTCCAGCCACATGAGGTCTAGCATTGTCTTGCTTTAGGAGGAACCCAGGGCCAACCGCACCAGCATATGGTCTCACAAGGGGTCTGAGGATCTCATCTCGGTACCTAATGGCAGTCAGGCTACCTCTGGCGAGCATGCTGGAGGATGTTGCAGGCAGCAGAACGTTCTCCACGGCGTCTCCAGACTCTGTCACGTCTGTCACATGTGCTCAGTGTGAACCTGCTTTCATCTGTCAAGAGCACAGGGCGCCAGTGGCAAATTTGCCAATCTTGGTGTTTTCTGGCAAATGCCAAACGTCCTGCACGGTGTTGGGCTGTAAGCACAACCCCCACCTGTGGACGTCGGGCCCTCATATCACCCTCATGGAGTCTGTTTCCGACCGTTTGAGCAGACACATGCACATTTGTGGCCTGCTGGAGGTCATTTTGCAGGGCTCTGGCAGTGCTCCTCCTGTTCCTCCTTGCACAAAGGCGGAGGTAGCGGTCCTGCTGCTGGGTTGTTGCCCTCCTACGGCCTCCTCCACGTCTCCTGATGTACTGGCCTGTCTCCTGGTAGCGCCTCCATGCTCTGGACACTACGCTGACAGACACAGCAAACCTTCTTGCCACAGCTCGCATTGATGTGCCATCCTGGATAAGCTGCACTACCTGAGCCACTTGTGTGGGTTGTAGACTCTGTCTCATGCTACCACTAGAGTGAAAGCACCGGCAGCATTCAAAAGTGACCAAAACATCAGCCAGGAAGCGTAGGAACTGAGAAGTGGTCAGGTCACCACCTGCAGAACCACTCCGTTATTGGGGGTGTCTTGCTAATTGCCTATAATTTCCACCTGTTGTCTATCCCATTTGCACAACCGCATGTGATTGTCTGTCACTCATTGATTGTCACTCAGTGTTGCTTCCTAAGTGGACAGTTTGATTTCACAGAAGTGTGACTGACTTGGAGTTACATTGTGTTGTTTAAGTGTTCCCTTTATTTTTTTGAGCAGTGTATATATATATATATGTGATATATATATCACACATATAGATATGTGTGTATATATATATATATATATATATATATATATATATATATATGTGTGTGTGTTCTATATAAACAGTCCTGATCAAAAGTTTAAGACCACTTGAAAAATGGCAAAAAATCATATTTAGCATGGCTGAATCTTAACAAGGTTCCAAGTAGAGCTTCAACATGCAACAAGAAGAAAGAGACAAAACATTTTTTGAGCATTCAATTTAATGAAAACAACGAATAAACTGAAACAGGCTGTTTTTCAGCTGATCAAAAGTTTAGGACCACATGTCTTTAAAAGGCCAAATCTGTGCAAAGATGTGGATTCATTGTCATTTTCTGTCAGGTAGTCGCACGTTGTGATGGCAAAGGCAAAAAAACTCTCCCTTATTGAACGTGGTTGGGTTGTTGAACTGCATAAGCAGGGTCTCTCACAGCGCGCCATCGCTGCTGAGGTGGGACGCAGTAAGACAGTCATCTGGAATTTCTTAAATGATCCTGAGGGTTATGGAACAAAAAAGTCAAGTGGAAGACTCAAAAAAATTTAATCAGCACTGAGCCGGAGGATCCAATTGTCTGTCCGTCAAGACACTGGACGATCCTCCACCCAAATTAAGGTGGAAGAAAGTTTTTTCTCTGAGAAAAAATGTAACCTTGATGGTCCTGATGGTTTCCAACGTTACTGGCATGACAAGCAGATCCCACCTGAGATGTTTTCTACGCGCCACAGTGGAGGGGGCGCCATAATGGTCTGGGGTGCTTTTTGCTTCAGTGGAACAATGGAGCTTCAGGAAGTGCAAGGGCGTCAAACGGCCGCTGGCTATGTCCAGATGTTGCAGAGAGCATTCCTCATGACTGAGGGCCCTCGTCTGTGTGGTAACGACTGGGTTTTTCAACAGGACAACGCTACAGTACACAATGCCCGCAGGACAAGGGACTTCTTCCAGGAGAATAACATCACTCTTTTGGCCCATCCTGCGTGTTCATCCTCATGCACACGACCGTTTTTTTTGCGGTCCGCAAAAACGGGTTCCGTTTTTCTGTGATCCGTGACCGTTTTTTCGTCCGTGGGTCTTCCTTGATTTTTGGAGGATCCACGGACATGAAAAAAAAGTCGTTTTGGTGTCCGCCTGGCCGTGCGGAGCCAAACGGATCCGTCCTGAATTATAATGCAAGTCAATGGGGACGGATCCGTTTGACGTTGACACAATATTGTGCAATTTCAAACGGATCCGTCCCCCATTGACTTTCAATGTAAAGTCAGGAGTTAATATACCATAGGATCGGAGTTTTCTCCAATCCGATGGTATATTTTAACTTGAAGCGTCCCCATCACCATGGGAACGCCTCTATGTTAGAATATACAGTTGTGGCCAAAAGTTTTGAGAATTACATAAATATTGGAAATTGGAAAAGTTGCTGCTTAAGTTTTTATAATAGCAATTTGCATATACTCCAGAATGTTATGAAGAGTGATCAGATGAATTGCATAGTCCTTCTTTGCCATGAAAATTAACTTAATCACAAAAAAAACTTTCCACTGCATTTCATTGCTGTCATTAAAGGACCTGCTGAAATCATTTCAGTAATCGTCTTGTTAACTCAGGCGAGAATGTTGACGAGCACAAGGCTGGAGATCATTATTTCAGGCTGATTGGGTTAAAATGGCAGACTTGACATGTTAAAAGGAGGGTGATGCTTGAAATCATTGTTCTTCCATTGTTAACTATGGTGACCTGCAAAGAAACGCGTGCAGCCATCATTGCGTTGCATAAAAATGGCTTCACAGGCAAGGATATTGTGGCTACTAAGATTGCACCTCAATCAACAATTTATAGGATCATCAAGAACTTCAAGGAAAGAGGTTCAATTCTTGTTAAGAAGGCTTCAGGGCATCCAAGAAAGTCCAGCAAGCGCCAGGATAGTCTCCTAAAGAGGATTCAGCTGCGGGATCGGAGTGCCATCAGTGCAGAGCTTGCTCAGGAATGGCAGCAGGCAGGTGTGAGCGCATCTGCACGCAAGTGAGGCGAAGACTTTTGGAAGATGGCCTGGTGTCAAGAAGGCCAGCAAAGAAGCCACCTCTCCAAAAAAAACATCAGGGACAGATTGATCTTCTGCAGAAAGTTTGGTGAATGGACTGCTGAGGACTGGGGCAAAGTCATATTCTCCGATGAAGCCTTTCCAATTGTTTGTGGCATCTGGAAAAAGGCTTGTCCAGAGAAGAAAAGGTGAGCGCTACCATCAGTCCTGTGTCATGCCAACAGTAAAGCATCCTGAGACCATTCATGTGTGGGGTTGCTTCTCATCCAAGGGAGTGGGCTCACTCACAATTTTGCCCAAAAACACAGCCATGAATAAAGAATGGTACCAAAACACCCTCCAACAGCAACTTCTTCCAACAATCCAACAACAGTTTGGTGAAGAACAATGCATTTTCCAGCACGATGGAGTACCGTGCCATAAGGAAAAAGTGATAACTAAGTGGCTCGGGGACCAAAACGTTGACATTTTGGGTCCATGGCCTGGAAACTCCCCAGATATTAATCCCATTGAGAACTTGTGGTCAATCCTCAAGAGGCGGGTGGACAAACAAAAACCCACTAATTCTGACAAACTCCAAGAAGTGATTATGAAAGAATGGGTTGCTATCAGTCAGGAATTGGCCCAGAAGTTGATTGAGAGCATGCCCAGTCGAATTGCAGAGGTCCTGAAAAAGAAGGGCCAACACTGCAAATACTGACTCTTTGCATAAATGTCATGTAATTGTCGATAAAAGCCTTTGAAACGTATGAAGTGCATGTAATTATATTTCACTACATCACAGAAACAAATGAAACAAAGATCTAAAAGCAGTTTAGCAGCAAACTTTGTGAAAACTAATATTTGTGTCATTCTCAAAACTTTTGGCCACGACTGTACCATCGGATTTGAGTTACATCGTGAAACTCATATCCGACAGTATATTCTAACACAGAGGCGTTCCCATAGTGATGGGGACGCTTCTAGTTAGAATATACTACAAACTGTGTACATGACTGCCCCTTGCTGCCTGGCAGCACCCGATCTTTTACAGGGGGCTGTGATCAGCACAATTAACCCTTCAGGTGCCGCACTAATTGTATCATAGCCCCCTGTAAGAGATCAGGGGCTGCCAGGCAGCAGGGGGCAGACCCCCTCCCTCCCCAGTTTGAATATCATTGGTGGCCAGTGTGCGGCCTCCGTCGGCCCCCCTCCCCCCCTCTATTGTAATTTCATTGGTGGCCAGTGTGCGGCCTCCGTCGGCCCCCCCTCCCTCCCTCTATTGTATTATTATTGGTGGCCAGTGTGTGCCCCTCCCGGCCCCCCTCTATTGTATTAATATCATTGGTGGCCAGTGTGCGGCCTCCCCTCTCCCCCCCCGATCATTGGTGGCAGCGGAGATTCCGATCGGAGTCCCAGTTTAATTGCTCTGGGGCTCCGATCGGTAACCATGGCAACCAGGATGCTACTGCAGGCCTGGTTGCCATGGTTACTTAGCAATATTACAATATTAGAAGCATCATACTTACCTGCTGCGATGTCTGTGACCGGCCGGGAGCTCCTCCTACTGGTAAGTGACAGATCATTAAGCAATGCGCCGCACAGACCTGTCACTTACCAGTAGGAGGAGCTCCCGGCCGGTCAGAAAAAGCTTTTAGGCAGACGGATCTTCGGATCCGTCTGTATGAAAGTAACCTACGGCCACGGATCACGGACGCAGATGCCAATCTTGTGTGCATCCGTGTTCTTTCACGGACCCATTGACTTGAATGGGTCCGTGAACCGTTGTCCGTCAAAAAAATAGGACAGGTCATATTTTTTTGACGGACAGGAAACACGGATCACGGATGCGGCTGCAAAACGGTGCATTTTCCGATTTTTCCACGGACCCATTGAAAGTCAATGGGTCCGCGTAAAAAACGGAAAACGGCACAACGGCCACGGATGCACACAACGGTCGTGTGCATGAGGCCTTCCCCTGATCTAAATCCAATTGAGAACCTTTGGGGATGGATGGCAAGGGAAGTTTACAAAAATGGACAACAGTTCCAGACAGTAGATGGCCTTCGTGCGGCCGTCTTCACCACTTGGAAAAATGTTCCCACTCACCTCATGGAAACGCTTGCATCAAGCATGCCGAAACAAATTTTTGAAGTGATAAACAATAACGGCGGAGCTACTTATTACTGAGTTCATGTTTGGATGTTAGGTTTCTGTTTTGGGGGGTTTAGTTTATTTTTGGAGGTGTGGTCCTAAACTTTTGATCAGCTGAAAGACAGCCTGTTTCAGTTTATTCGTTGTTTTCATTAAATTGAATGCTCAAAAAATGTTTTGTCTCACTCCCATTTCTTCTTGTTGCATGTTGAAGCTCTACTTTGAACCTTGTTAAGATCCAGCCATGCTAAATTTGATTTTTTGCCATTTTTCAAGTGGTCTTAAACTTTTGATCAGGACTTCTATATACATATATATATATATGTGTGTGTGTGTGTGTGTGTATATATATATATATATATATATATTTATATATATTATTTCACATATATATATATATATATGTGTGTATATATATATATATATATAATTTGTGTTAGGTGCTTATGATAGTACAGAGCGAAATACCATGGATAAATGTAGGATAATAAAAGAGCAAGTCGGTTGTGGAAAGAAGAGGGCCTACCCAGGAAAAGAAATAGAAAGGAAATGAATGTTAAAATGTGGTGTGGTGGGAGGGTCATTCAACTCTGACCTCGAATGGTCAGGAGCAAGGTAAGGGGAGTGCCTTAAGTAGGCTAGAGGTAGCAAACCAGCCCCTCCCACAAATCCAGGCAAATTGCCTCAATACTTGTGTTAGGTGCTTATGATAGTACAGTGCGAAATACCATGGATAAATGTAGGATAATAAAAGAGCAAGTCGGTTGTGGTGTGCCGGAACCGACGATGAGGTAGGCCTGAGAAAGAAGAGGGTAAAAATTGAAGCAAACAAATTTATTTACAGACAACCAACACATATACATTTTATCAACCAGACATGTTTTTGAAAGCATCTCTTAATTCTTGTACTGGGTTAGGTATGTACCGTGAGTAAGCGGATGTACCAGTGTTTTGATAACATGAGTTGGGATGTTCACACTGGAGGCTGTGGACGCGGCTCCTATACGAAAGGAGTGCCCTGAGTAGTTGGCTGTGTTGAGGCCCAGTTGGGTGAGCAAAGACCTGATGTAGGTCATGAAGGTTGTAGTGGTGAGTACTGAACCTTGCAGCTGTAGTAATGGTTGTGAGGGTAGAAAGTCATGATGCTGTATGTAGGCATCAAGAACCCTGACTGGACACCATCTGTTGTGTGTGGGATAGTACGGAATGTTTACGGGTATGTGCTGACTGGTTTTGGAGTGAGGTAAAGTCAGGATGTAATGATCCATATGTTTTGTCAAGTGGGAAAAGAGGAGGAAAGGAGTAGTTTGGGTCGTGGAGGTTGTAGTGAATTCTCTCGGTCTTAGAAATCCATAGAAAGCTATGTATATTGCTGTATTGATGATAGAGTTTGTATTGGTGTCAAATGGTTTTAAGTCAAGCAGGTTAGATAATGCTTTAAAGATATGGTTATCTATGGGTAGCCTCTGGGCCGTATGTGTGGGTTCTGCTTTCTGAATACCTCTGAGTATGGTCTTGATTTGGTGAGAGGCCACGAAACTGTTGTTATTTGGGTGTAAGATTAGCATGTGGTGTTGAATGCCAGTGAGATAGAGTTTGATGGTGTTATATGACATTTTAAGTTTAAGGTGGCAAAAGGAAGCAAACCCCAAAAAAGATGTCATAGCAAATGGTTGCATGATGTTATGTTCCAGAAGGAATCTTTTGAATAGTGTGAAAGCTCTGTTGTACGTTTTGTGTGTATTGTTTGAAAGTGCCAATTGGGACAATGTCCTGCTATGCTGCATGATGGTTTCTAGTCCAGTATGAGTTGTTGAAATGTTGGAGTGATGGTGGCTGTCGGCGCCGCTGACGGGAGTGCTTGATGAAACGCCTGAAATTTAAAGCGAGACAAATTGTCAGCAGCTGTGTTACATACACCTGGAACATGGAGTCAACATAGAAACATAGAATGTGTCGGCAGATAAGAACCATTTGGCCCATCTAGTCTGCCCAATATATCTGAATCCTATTAATAGTCCCTGGCCCTATCTTATATGAAGGATAGCCTTATGCCTATCCCATGCAAGCTTAAACTCCTTCACTGTATTTGCAGCTACCACTTCTGCAGGAAGGCTTCTCAGTAAAGTAATACTTCCTTATATTACTTTTAAACCTTTGCCCCTCTAATTTAAAACTGTGTCCTCTTGTGGTAGTTTTTCTTCTTTTAAATATGCTCTCCTCCTTTACCGAGTTGATTCCCTTTATGTATTTAAAAGTTTCTATCATATCCCCTCTGTCTCTTCTTTCTTCCAAGCTATACATATTAAGGTCCTTTAACCTTTCCTGGTAAGTTTTATCCTGCAATCCATGTACTAGTTTAGTAGCTCTTCTCTGAACTCTCTCTAGAGTATCTATATCCTTCTGGAGATATGGCCTCCAGTACTGCGCACAATACTCCAAGTGAGGTCTCACCAGTGTTCTGTACAGCGGCATAAGCACTTCACTCTTTCTACTGCTTATACCTCTCCCTATACATCCAAGCATTCTGCTGGCATTTCGTGCTGCCCTATTACATTGTCTTCCCACCTTTAAGTCTTCTGAAATAATTACTCCTAAATCCCTTTCCTCAGATACTGAGGTCAGGACTGTGTCAAATATTCTATATTCTGTCCTTGGGTTTTTACGCCCCAGGTGCATTATCTTGCACTTATCCACATTAAATTTCAGTTGCCAGAGTTCTGACCATTCTTCTAGTTTTCCTAAATCCTTTTCCATTTGGCGTTTCCCTCCAGGAACATCAACCCTGTTACATATCTTTGTGTCATCAGCAAAAAGACAAACCTTACCATCGAGGCCTTTTGCAATATCACTTATGAAGATATTAAACAAAATTGGTCCCAGTACAGATCCCTGTGGAACCCCACTGGTAACATGACCTTGTTTTGAATGTTCTCCATTGACTACAACTCTCTGCTGTCTGTCACTCAGCCACTGCCTAATCCACTCAACAATATGGGAGTCCATGCTCAATGACTGCAGTTTATTGATAAGTCTTCTATGTGGGACAGTGTCAAAAGCCTTACTAAAATCTAGATATGCGATGTCTACTGCACCTCCACCGTCTATTATTTTAGTCACCCAGTCAAAAAAATCTATAAGATCTCCCTGAAGTAAACCCATGTTGTTTTTCATCTTGCAATCCATGGGATTTTAGATGTTCCACAATCCTATCCTTTAATAGGGTTTCCATTAATTTGCCTACTATTGATGTCAGACTCACTGGTCTATAGTTGCTCGATTCCTCCCTACTACCTTTCTTGTGAATGGGCACGACATTTGCCAATTTCCAATCTTCCGGGACGACTCCTGTTACTAATGATTGGTTAAATAAATCTGTTAACGGTTTTGCCAGCTCACCACTAAGCTCTTTTAATAATTTTGGGTGTATCTCATCAGGCCCCTGTGACTTATTTGTCCTGTCTGCCCAGGAAAAAATAATGACAAGTTGCCAACCAAGTGAGTTTCCTCAGAAATCTCATGATCGTAAGGGATTTGGAATGACCTTTGTTGATGATGTGACAGGTTGCCTGGTTATCTGAGTAGCAACGAACTGGCATGTTTGCCCATAAATGACCCCATGCTACGGCAGCCGCCACGATGGGATAGATCTCAAAAAGAGCTGAGGTAGTGGAAAACCCTTCCAAATCCTGAACTGCTGAAGGCCAGCTGCCCCAAAGCCATTCGTTCCCAAAAATCGCTGCAAAACCTGTGGTAGATGCCGCATCCGACCAAATGGTGGGAGATGAGTCAGTCAATTGAGGGAGGAACATGCTTTTACCATTCCAAGTGGATAAAAATCTCTTCCACATGTTTAGATCTGCCGTAGCTTGGGTATCTAAGGAAAACCTGTGTGTGTCATGTAGAAAAAGTGGAAAAAGATGCAATAGTCGTGATATAAAGGAGCGGCCTTGAGGTATGATTCGCATGGCAAAATTTTGTGATCCCAGCAGAGACTGTAGCTCTTTGCGGTTGCAAGTACCGAGCTGAAGGTAGTTGTTTATGTAAGTGAGAATATTCAATATCTTATCGTGTGGTAGGCTCGCTTGCATGGTGGTGGAGTCTAATAGGATACCCAGAAAAGTGATAACCGTGTCTGGCCCCTCTGTTTTCTTGGGGGAGATGGGTACACCTAGTTGCTCAAATAGCTTAGTGGTAGCTTTGAGACTAGTAGGAGGGGAAGTGTTCTCCTTGACTAGTAGGAAATCGTCCAGGTAATGTAATACCGTAGGGCATCTGGCTATGTTCAACAGTAACCAGCATAAAGCTTTGGCAAATGTGTCAAAAATAGCTGGGCTACTTTTGGACCCAAAGGTTAACCAGGAGAAAAAATAGTAGTTCCCGGACCACTTGATGCCATGCAGGTGCCACAGTGTGGGCTGGATTGGTAGTAATTTGAAGGTGTTGGTAATGTCGGTTTTACTGAGCCAGGCTCCCACCCCTGCTTGTAAGATAGCGGTAATGGTGGGATCTATAGTGGTGTATTGCAGGGAAAATTCCTCAGAGGGGATGAGGGAATTAAGACTGGGGTTGGCCGAAGAGTGGGGTGCCGATAAGTCAACGATGAGTCTCTGTTTTTGGGAAGATTTCCCTGTGACAACACCAATGGGGTTAGTGCGCCATTCTGTAAATGGGGGAGTTTTGAAAGGCCCCAATACGAAGCCCTCAGCCACTTCTTGAGCTATGAGGGTGTCAACCGCTGTGGGGTTGTGTTGGGCGGATTGTAGATTAGGGCACTCCAGAGTTCCGACTGGTAAGTGTAGGATTCCTGTGTGGAAGCCTTCTGTTAAACCAGAGATGAGAAAGTCTATTAGGTGTCTAGATGGGTGCTGAGACATAAATGCCGTGAAAACTGGCATATTGATGGACGTTAGGTAAGGCTTGGAAAACATTTTATTTGGACACATGGTCTTTGCATGTGCCCTAAAACATTTTGAACAGACATGCAATAGTCTACATCCACTGTAATTACAAGACCCAACATTAAAATTATTACATATGTGGGACTTGCTTGGGCGTCCCAGTTTGTCTCGTGACGACTTCTCTGGAACCCCAGAGGAACTAGCTCCTTGTGTGGAGGCATATTCGTCCGCCGTGTTGGGACAAAAGTTCGTAGTATGGGCTGTGGAGGAGCAGTATGCACAAGCTGGTGTTCTTAGACCTGCAAAGTGTCTGCAAAAAATGATGGTATCAATCCTTCCCCAGTTGGATTGTGTTCCGTACTGGGAGAAGGCTCCAGACACTTTTGCAGAAAAAGACCTATGGTAGTCATAGAAAGCTGACCCACCATATTTGTTCCCTAGGTCTACCAGCTTGTGCATATACAGGGAGTGCAGAATTATTAGGCAAGTTGTATTTTGAGGATTAATTTTATTATTGAACAACAACCATGTTCTCAATGAACCCAAAAAACTCATTAATATCAAAGCTGAATATTTTTGGAAGTAGTTTTTAGTTTGTTTTTAGTTTTAGCTATTTTAGGGGGATATCTGTGTGTGCAGGTGACTATTACTGTGCATAATTATTAGGCAACTTAACAAAAAACAAATATATACCCATTTCAATTATTTATTTTTACCAGTGAAACCAATATAACATCTCAACATTCACAAATATACATTTCTGACATTGTTGTGGCAGGCCAAAGGTCAGCCACGTGATGATCGTTGCCTCATGTTCAGGTGAATGACGTCGACGGAGGAAAATGACAGAAGTCTGAGTTTAGTTCAAAACCTTGTCAGGATCCTAACATAATGTCTCCTGCATCCTTTATTTATACACAGTTCAAAAGGGTGTAACCCCTCAAAGTAAAACATGATTGGTTTACAGACATTTCAATAATGGCTTTTGAATCCATCTATTGATTGGTTAGTATTTTACCAGTTTCACTTTAGCAAAAATGTGTTAACTAATGAGTTTAGATGTTTTAGCAAGAGATGCATATTTTAGGTTAGTAGTACGTACAAACCTTATCTCATCTTAACACACACAGCTCACTCTTATAGGTTTTTTAGCTTATGCTTGTTCTTTTCCAAATGTCACTACATTGTATCACGTATACAGAGAAAATGAAAACATCTTATGAATTTTATATCCACTTTCAGAAAAGCTGGATAATTTCCTTAACATTTCCCTCCTTTTTTTCAATTTTTCTGTTCACGTGGTAGACATTTTGTTCTGAAGGCTTCATTGTATCATGTGTGTGTGTCTTGCTAACTACTAACCTGCCTGGACAAACAAATGACCCCTTAGACAGCCTGTACTTCACAGAGTATACAGATAAGCTGCATAGACCATGCGATGCAAGCATCGATTCCAGTCTGTCTAGTAGTTGTCATTTGATTAAGCATACATACATTTTATTAAAACCACATACGACACACAAACACACTAAGTGGATGTAGGTGCAGCATTGTTGTTCCATGCATCATTGTCCATAGTTCTGGATACACCTTCTTCTGCTCCTGTGTTGGAATCTCTAGGAGCTGGTAGGTCAGCTATACCTGCTAGTAGCATCAGCAGTAAGCCTAAAAGTTTCTGTCTAGCTGTGGTCCTCTGTTGTAGAATCAGGAAGATGAACATCATCTTGGGCGTTGCTGTCCCTTGGTTGGGCAGTGCTGTCAATCATAGCATATCCCTTGACCAATATGGTGAGTAGGCCTGGAACCGCCTTGAAAGTCCACCTCCATCCTCCTCTAGTCAACGTTATGGACACTTCGGTGATGGGAAATCTGGGATGGACACTTCCTTCCTGCCAAAGATGCGTCTCCATCCGAACTTCCACTTAGGACCTAATGCTGCTTAATACAGAACAGAAAGTAATAAATGCAGTAACCGTACAACATGAGTGATTCCATCTGGGACCACCACTATAGTGACTCCATACTGTTGAGAATGTAGAGCTTGTGTGATCCCTAGGGTCTTCAGCATGTGTCCCATTGTCTCCCCAGTGAAGTGGGTACCTCTGTCTGATTCTATCACTTCTGGAATCCCATTTCTGCAGACTACCTCTAACAATATTTTCTTAGCAGTATTTTTGGCTGTAGCCGTAGTTACTGGGCAGGCTTCTGGCCAGCCTGAGAATACATCAATGGCTACAAGGACATACTCATATGTGCTCACCTTGGGTAGCTGTATGTAATCCACCTGTACTCTTTGAAACGAGTACAAGGGTTTGGGAGTGTGTTTCTTGGGGGTCTTTACAAACCTCCCAGGGTTATGTCTGGCACATGTAAGACAACCCTGAACAAACTTTTCAAAGAGGGTCTGAATTCCAGGTGCAAACCAATGTTCTAACACTAGTGCGCTCATAGCTCCTTTCGACAAATGAGTAGGGCCATGTGCTAAATTGGCCATCATCGGATACAAACTCAGAGGCAAACATGTTCTGCCATTTACCTGCCAGAGCTCTCCTGTCTTCGTAGCCCCCCGCCTCCATCCATACCTTTTTGTCTTGAGGCGTTATCTGGGCCTGTAATTCCTGCAAGAGCGACAAATCTGGCATAGTTGGAAAAAATAATGTCAGGAGCGGCAGACCGGCTGCTTGTTTGGCTGCTTGGTCTGCTTGAGCATTTCCCACAGCTAGCGGATCATCTTGCTTCACATGGTCTGGCACTTTAACAATGGCTACCTCTGTGGGCAGCTCTAGGGCCTTTATGAGGCTCTGTACTGCTTCTGAATTTTTGATTGGTTTGCCCGATGAAGTCAGAAATCCCCTAGTCTTCCAGATAACACCAAAGTCATGTGCTACCCCGAAAGCATACCTGGAATCAGTGTAACAATTTATTCTCAGTCCCTTACCCATTGTACATGCGTCAGTGAGTGCCTTCAATTCCTCCTCCTGTGCAGACGCACAAGATGGGAGTGGTTTTTGTATGATTACCTTACCATCCTGGATTACCGCATACCCGGTGACAAAGTGTCCTTGTTCATCATTCCACCATCTGGAGCCATCTACAAAATACTAAAATACTCAGCATCAGGATTAGTTAATGGTGTTTCAGTAACATTTGGTAACCCTTTTGTTTCTGCAATCATCAATTCATGACAGTTATGATTTGCAACTGGATCAGACATTTCTACTACTCCCACTCCCCCCTCCTCTTCTAAATCCACCGGCATCAAAGTAGCTGGATTTAGAACAGTACATCGCTGTAAGGTAATGTGGGGACTGAGTAGTGTCATCTCATATTTTGTGATTCTGGACAAATGTTTCAGTTTAGTGGTGTGTCAATACAATCCAAACTGGTAGAATAGTATGCTATGGGCCGCATACGGTCCCCGTGTTTCTGCGTCAGTACACCTGAGGCAAATCCCCCTTGCTCGTGACAATACAATGTAAAAGTTTGTTTGTAATTGGGGATGCCCAATGCTGGTGTTGTGGTGAGAGTTAGTTGTAATGCATGAAATGCACTCACAGCTTCTGATGTTAGTTCAAAGGTCTCTCCTTTGAGGCAGTCATATAGTGGCTGCATCATCTGAGAGCAATCCTTAATCCAGGGGCGACAGTAACTGACAAGGCCAATAAAGGCACGCAGAGCCCTTGGAGTGCTTGGCAGGGGGTGCTGCTGTATAGCAGTAACCCTCTCAGTTGTGAGGTGTTTGGTACCTGGAGAAATAGTTACCTAGGAAAATCACAGTAGATTTACAAAGTTGCAGCTTCTCCTTGGAGGCTTTACAACCATTTTCAGCAAGGAAAATAAGCAAAGATAAAGTCTCTTCATTACACTGTTCAGAGCTGTGACAACAAAGTAACAGATCATCAATATATTGTAAAAGAACAGTGTCCGGATAGGCTGGCTGCCAGGACTGCAACACAGAGTGTAGGGCAGTAGAGAAAATATATCTGAGCTTACCAACACATGTGTAACAATAGATAAGGCATCATGAATGTTAAGTTTAACAGGCTTTGTTAGTGGGAATTTAACAGTTGTTCTCTCAACCCCTTGACAATAAATGTAATCAGAGGAGATAAGCTCCTCAGGCACATATTTTTCTTGTATTTTGGTATGGGCTGCTCCTGTGTCCACCAAAAATTCTATTGAATTCCCCGTGTCCTCACATGTGGATGTGATGATTAGTTGTGGACCTGGGGTTGCGTCAAGGGGGTAGTTAACGTTGAGGGAACTTACAGGATTGCCGTCACTTCATTGAGAGGTCCGGGCAGTAACCTGACCTCTCCGGGGACATTTGACTGAGTAATGCCCTTTTTATTCCCACAATTCCAGCATGTTACTTGGTCCCAGTTACGTGGAGACTGAACCCCCACCTGCCTTTCCTGGAACCTTCTTTTAGGTTTATAAGGTTGGTTAGCCATTATTGGCTTCTTTTTTTATTTTGCAAGTCTAGCTCAGTTCCTTTTGCTATGGCCACTAGGTCAGGGAACCAGCAGGTCCGCCAATCAGGGTGAGCCTTCTTTACAGCATCCTGTATGGGTGCTTTTAATCCAGACATGAATGTATGTTTTAGTAGTCTCATGTCCTTTCTGTCTCCTGTCTCATACCCATAGTCAAGCCAGAGCTGTTCTAAAGCTGTGGCATAGTCAGCTACAGTCTGCTTAGCGTCTTGTGTTTGCGTCATAAAAGTGTCAGTCTGATTGCCTGTTGCTCTTTTACCCAGGGTTTAAGGGCCATGATAAATTCCTGGCCTGACTGGGCTGTGGCCTTATCCACAGGGACAGTACCAGGGGCCTTTGCCATAATTTGATTCTTAAGTACTTCCCCTCCTTTAGTCTCTAGAAGACTCTCCAGATCCGCCAAGTGGCTTTATATGCGGTCTGGATACTTTCCAGTTTACGAAGAAAAGTACTGGGGACAGTACAGGGGTCTGGCAAAGTGTTACACATAGCCAGCAACTCACTAGGAGTCCATGGCCTATAAACCTCATAATCATGTGTTTCCAGTTGCCCAGCTTTTACTGTGGGGAGGGTTTTATTGACTAATGGGTATAAGCCCACACGAGAGTCTGGCTTGGGCCCCCCACAGGCTGAGCATCTCTCTCTTGAGTCTGGGTTCTGTTGTCCACAATTAGGACAAGTCCACCCCTCCGGGCCATTATATGGAGGTGGTGCTGTGGGAGGGAGAGATTTTTGTGGTTTATGGGGGATAATACACCGTATTTCAGAAGGGATGTTTAATTCTTTTGTTGGCAATTTAATTTCATCCCATATGTCATACATAGTCCCTTTGTCAGTGTCTTTTGCCTTATGGGCAGTCAAAGTCATTCCCTGGGCTACATCATACCGCATTGTGGCCTGGTCATATTTGTTATGGTCTTCCAACCACCCCTTAAAATTAGTGAGAAATGTCTGCCATACTGGTTCATCCAATGTTCCATTCACACCTGCTCCCAATTTCTTTAGCATTTGTCTACAGTCTTTGGTTGCTTCAGTGCCCTTTGCGTATTGCATAATATCAATTGCAGAGACCCATTTCTCTGCTCCCTTCTCATAGGAACGCTTACTCTGTGTAGCCCCCATCCCGTGGGTGGCTCCTTGTAATTCACTATCCAGGGACGCGCACACCTGGTGAATTACAACAGTGCTGTGGACACACTTCCGAGGCAGCACTATCAGTAGTGCCGTGGACACACTTCCGAGGCGGCACTGCTAGTGGTGCCGTGGACACACTTCCGAGGCGGCACCACTTTTTCTACTACCAGTGGTGCTGTGGGCACACTTCCGAGGCAGCACTGATCCACTGGTCTGGCAATACTACAATATAGTCTTGCCCTCACACAGAGTAACTCACACGTCCTCTCTGGGGTTACTCGCTGGAAACCCCTTAAACCTCTCTACGTTCTTTCTTTGGCACAGGAAGCAAACAAATACTGCAATCCAAATGATTATAACTGCAACCACCCAATCCAAACTGGTATCATAATACCCACGCATGTATACACTGTACAGCACAGGAATTGGCAACAATGCAGTAATTCTTCCTCACAGAATATCAGCAGGCGCCTTTTCAGGTACCAACAAGGAACTGCAGGGCCCCTATCCAATCTTACTGGACAGCTTTATACACTGCCACTTCTCACAGCCTCCTCCAGGATAGGTCCGTCAACCCTTTCTCCACCAGAACCAGAGGCCTCCAGAGTCAGGGACCGGACAAGCCAGTCAGCAAGCTCTAGACTTTCAGCTTGGCTCAGGGGGAGCAGGGTCAGACCCCTCCAAGATTCAGTTTATCTCAGCCACTCACACATTCGTGCATTCATACGCCTAAAGACAGTTTTGCACATATAGGGGAAATAATTCATTCACCAGAACACGGTACAGGCACCACGTTCACACACCACACTGCAGAACAGCGAGCAGAGCTCAGGAGACAGGTAGTAACACAATGGGTTACTTACCGCGGTCTTCCTGGGTCCTGGTCTCCGTATCGCGATCTGCAGCTAGGAGCGTTGTTGTAGTGCCCGCAATTCTCCACCAGAAAATGTTGTGGCAGGCCAAAGGTCAGCCACGTGATGATCGTTGCCTCATGTTCAGGTGAATGACGTCGACGGAGGAAAATGACAGAAGTCTGAGTTTAGTTCAAAACCTTGTCAGGATCCTAACATAATGTCTCCTGCATCCTTTATTTATACACAGTTCAAAAGGGTGTAACCCCTCAAAGTAAAACATGATTGGTTTACAGACATTTCAATAATGGCTTTTGAATCCATCTATTGATTGGTTAGTATTTTACCAGTTTCACTTTAGCAAAAATGTGTTAACTAATGAGTTTAGATGTTTTAGCAAGAGATGCATATTTTAGGTTAGTAGTACGTACAAACCTTATCTCATCTTAACACACACAGCTCACTCTTATAGGTTTTTTAGCTTATGCTTGTTCTTTTCCAAATGTCACTACATTGTATCACGTATACAGAGAAAATGAAAACATCTTATGAATTTTATATCCACTTTCAGAAAAGCTGGATAATTTCCTTAACAACATTCAAAAACAAAACAAAAACAAATCAGTGACCAATATAGCCACCTTTCTTTGCAAGGACACTCAAAAGCCTGCCATCCATGGATTCTGTCAGTGTTTTGATCTGTTCACCATCAACATTGCGTGCAGCAGCAACCACAGCCTCCCAGACACTGTTCAGAGAGGTGTACTGTTTTCCCTCCTTGTAAATCTCACATTTGATGATGGACCACAGGTTCTCAATGGGGTTCAGATCAGGTGAACAAGGAGGCCATGTCATTAGATTTTCTTCTTTTATACCCTTTCTTGCCAGCCACGCTGTGGAGTACTTGGACGCGTGTGATGGAGCATTGTCCTGCATGAAAATCATGTTTTTCTTGAAGGATGCAGACTTCTTCCTGTACCACTGCTTGAAGAAGGTGTCTTCCAGAAACTGGCAGTAGGACTGGGAGTTGAGCTTGACTCCATCCTCAACCCGAAAAGGCCCCACAAGCTCATCTTTGATGATACCAGCCCAAACCAGTACTCCACCTCCACCTTGCTGGCGTCTGAGTCGGACTGGAGCTCTCTGCCCTTTACCAATCCAGACACGGGCCCATCCATCTGGCCCATCAAGACTTACTCTCATTTCATCAGTCCATAAAACCTTAGAAAAATCAGTCTTGAGATATTTCTTGGCCCAGTCTTGACGTTTCAGCTTGTGTGTCTTGTTCAGTGGTGGTCGTCTTTCAGCCTTTCTTACCTTGGCCATGTCTCTGAGTATTGCACACCTTGTGCTTTTGGGCACTCCAGTGATGTTGCAGCTCTGAAATATGGCCAAACTGGTGGCAAGTGGCATCTTGGCAGCTGCACGCTTGACTTTTCTCAGTTCATGGGCAGTTATTTTGCGCCTTGGTTTTTCCACACGCTTCTTGTGACCCTGTTGACTATTTTGAATGAAACGCTTGATTGTTCGATGATCACGCTTCAGAAGCTTTGCAATTTTAAGAGTGCTGCATCCCTCTGCAAGATATCTCACTATTTTTGACTTTTCTGAGCCTGTCAAGTCCTTCTTTTGACCCATTTTGCCAAAGGAAAGGAAGTTGCCTAATAATTATGCACACCTAATATAGGGTGTTGATGTCATTAGACCACACCTCTTCTCATTACAGAGATGCACATCACCTAATATGCTTAATTGGTAGTAGGCTTTCGAGCCTATACAGCTTGGAGTAAGACAACATGCATAAAGAGGATGATGTGGTCAAAATACTCATTTGCCTAATAATTCTGCACGCAGTGTAGAGATCAAACTCCTCTCTTCTGTTGGGATAGACCACACAGATGACATCCCTGTAAATACCAAACGCTAGTACAAATTCAGGGATAGTCAGTTTCCTGTTTAGGCGGGCATCCCTGGACCTGACAACAACAGATACATCATCATAAGCATACGTTCTATTCTCAACAATATCCTGGGAGGCAATCAACAGGGAAGCCAGGTTGACGTCTTTACCTTCCAGGATATCCCTTTTTATATGCTCAGGTATCATATGAGCCGGGCTAACTTCCTGGTCGTCCAGGGTGATGGCTGGAGCAATTAATGGCAAGTCGGCTGGTGTTTGTGAAGCAGCAGCGGGTGGCCCTGCTAGAGTAAGGGCTGTGGTGACCGACTCAAGTTTCTCCAGCCTGGAGTTGACCTTGCTCATGGACGCCATGAGTGAGGATAACATGGCATGTATATCTCCTGGGTTGGACTGGCTAGGTCCTTCCCCGGCATCCATGTTATTTGTGGATGTGCGTAGCAGTTGGAAAAGTTCTACTTTCCTTGCTGTAGCGGGGTAGGGGATTTGTCGTCTCCTCAATTCCGTGGTTATACGTGGGATCGTCCAGGATCTGATCGAAGCTGGACTGGCTAGCTCTCCTCCCTGTGTGGGAGTGACAGCTCTAGCCGGGGTGCTAGGCAGGGAGAAATCCTCTACCCCTTCCTGAGACATACTATAAACAAAACAAATAATTAGTATAGGAAAACCACCAAATTGTACTGGCAGGCTAGCTAGGCCGGATGGCGAAACCATTATACTTGTTTGGTGACGGATGAGGCCCTGCTAATTGCCAAGCGGCAGGAGAGGCTCTATCTATGCGTTGTCGCGAGGGGTTATTGAGGCCACTTGTCGTAGTGGCAGGAGTTTAAGGCCTCTCGGTGACTGTAAGACAGAAAACAGGGGAAGGGAGTGACAGGTGAGGCCCTCTCTATGCAACATGCGAGGCAGCTAGCTAACGTGTGGCCCGATGGGTGTTTGCCTCTGAAACGGTCGGGTTTGGTTGGATATGGAGCACAGGGAATCTAGCCCCGCAGGGCTGCCTTTCCATTTATTTAAGACCTCCGACTGAAGAGGTCGGAGGTGCCATAAAGCCAAAGGGACTGCATCCGCAGCCGCTGACATGAGCCCCAACATCTTCATGAGAGTCCGTATGGAGACTCGTCGTGGTACGTAAAGGAACCTTGCCAGGTCCTGAATCCGCGCTCTTCTTTCTGGCGTCAACTGGAGGGACATCTCCAGAGAGTCGATTACGAATCCTAGATAATGGATAGAAGTTGAAGAGCTCACGTTCGACTTCTGCCAGTTGATAATCCAGCCTAGGCGGAGCAGAAAGGAAATTGCGACATGAAGATGATGGGAGAGTAAGGGGACCGAAGAGGCTAGAAGAAGCCAATCGTCCAGGTAAGGAACAATGGTCAGACCCTGGAGTCTCAGAGCTGCCACCACCGAAACTACCACTTTGGTGAAGATAAGGGGGGCAGATGAGATTCCGAAGGGAAGAGCGGCAAATTGAAAATGCCTGCGCACTCCTGAAATCTGGACCGCGATCCTGAGAAATTTCCGGCAGGAAGGATGGATCGGGATGTGGAGGTAAGCATCCTTGAGGTCCAGAGTAGCTATCATGTCCCCAGGGCTGAGGAGGTGGCTGACTGACCTTATGGTTTCCATGCGGAACCTGGTTCTCCTTACGAAGCGGTTGAGGAATCTCAAATCTATGATCATCCGGAGATCTCCTGTCTTTTTGGGTACCAGAAGTACTGGAGAATAAATCCCTAGACCCCTCTCCCCTGCTGGTACCTCCTCCAGGGCTCCCTTGGAAAGGTAGTCCTGGATATAGGACTCTATGATCCCTTGTCTGGCCGACAAAAAAATGTGCGTAGCGATGAATCTTTCTGGGGGGAGAGAAACAAGGTCTATTAGATAACCCGTAGTTACTATACTTTGGACCCAGGGATCTGAGATTTCCTGGGCCCATACGTGTTTGAAAATAGAAAGACGCCCCCCTACGGGGAGGTGAGGGAGGGGTACGGGAAAATCTAGAGGCGTAACGACAGGGGTAGCAGGGTTTATCCAAGAGCCTCTGGGAGGCCCATAGTCAGGAGGGTTTTGCCTCCCTGGTGGGTTTACGGGAGCGTCTAGAGAACTTTCTAGACGCCCCCCCCCCAGTCTCTACGTCCAGCCTGCTGTCCGGGTCGCCCCCCACGAGCTTGTCTACCCCTGCCCCGAAAGGGCTGTTGGGGGAGACTATTCCCCTTTTTATCTGAGAGACCCTCCATGATGGTGTCTAACTCTGAACTGAATAGACGGTTCGGTTCGAAGGGAAGCCCACAGAGGTTATACTTGGATGCATTGTCCGCATTCCAGGGCTTTAGCCACAGAGGTCTCCTAGCGGCAGACACTAGAGCCATTGTTTTGGCCGCCAATTTCAGCTGTAGCTGGGATGTGTCGCACAGGAAATCCATGGCCAGATTGACGGATTTGAAGGCGGCAAGGATATCGTCTCGAGAGACACTTTGGTCGACATCCGTCTGGATCTGATTCAATCTAGATCTAAGGAAAGAAGAGACCTCTGTGGCTGCAATGGATGTCGAGGCCGAGGCTGCGGCCGTCGAGTAGTCCCTTCTTAGGGTACATTCTGCCCTCCTATCTAGAGGGTCCTGCAGACTAGACCCATCATCTGCAGGAACCAAAGTGCGTCTGGACAATTTGGCTATCGCCATGTCCACGTTAGGAATGGAACCCCATGATTCCACTAAGGGTTTAGCCATCGGAAACATTAACTTAAATTTCCGGGTAAGGACTGGACCTTTTTCCGGCTTTTTCCATTCTGTGCACATCACAGAAAGAAGGGTCTCATCTGCCTTAAAGACCCGCTGGGTCCAGCAGTCGGGATCGGAAGACTCCCCTACGTCAACATCATGGTCCCCAGACCTGATGGACTTTAGTAGCTTCTGTGTCTTTTCAGGTGGAAAGAAACATGAAGTTGACTCATCCTCATCAGAGGATGATGACCCCACAGAAAGGGGCATAGGTCTGTCAGTGGGGGCGACAACCTCCATCGGAGTCTGAGAGGGAACCGGTAACCTCTCATTTAGCAGGCGTAGGACACCCTTGATGGAGTCGTCCACGTAAGTTTTAGCCCACTGGTACATGTCCTGCATAGTAGGTTCTGTAGCAGTGCCGGAACGGCAGCTGTCGCACCTGGAAAAGGGGCAACTGTCGTCAAGAGGCTTGTTGTAATCGTAACAGGCCAGGTGTTTCCTCTTGGCCGCTGACTTCCGTTGCTGGTCTGACTCTCTAGGAGAAGCCATAGCTGAAACGAAAGAAGAAAATTAAAAGCATCCCTAAAAACTAAGGGAGAAACAAACATTAATTAGCGGCACGAACCAGAGGAGAAAAGTGAAGCACTATGAAATGATAGAGCTGAATAGAATTCGGATGATAGCAAAATATCTCACTGAACGCAGGAGACTCTGGAGCTAGCTTGTTAAAGCAGAGCAGCCAGAGACAGACTGAAGCTATCATGGAGCTTAAGTAGGGAACAGCTCCACCCAGGGGAGGGATCCCTGTTACCAGCCCTCCCCCAGGAGTCATTGTAAAGCTATTTGCTTTAAAAACCTTACTGTGGTAAGAAAAGGCATTTAATTTGCCTCTACATGGCCCACCCCTCCTGTGGGAACAAAACCTCCAGCTGCCAGACTAATTTGCTTTAAGCAAACAGAAAGAAAAAACCGAGATCAGCCGAAAGACCGGAAGTGACGCCGCCAGTAACCGCGCATCACTTCCGGTCATGGCGGTGCCCATACCACGCCGGATCGGAACTAGCCGATGCATCCAGGAGGGGAGCCTAGTGTCACCAGAGGAACACATCGCCCCCAGGTATCGCTGACATAGCAGCTGAATGGGGGAGAAGGAAAAGAAAAAAATAAGCGCAGAGAATAAGCGCTAGATGAAAAGCGACAAGAAGTGGTAATAAACATAGTGGTAATGGTCTCCAAATCCCAGAGAGGGAGAGCTTCGCCAGTCCACCTGTCCAAAGGACAGAAAAAAACACGGTGGGCTGGGGGGCAAACCCCTCCCTTTAAGGGAGCTGGAGTTCTTCTATTGGTTATTCTTTGGGCTCATTAAAAATTCCGCCGGTCCTACCAGTCCACGGGGGGCAGTTAACCCCCATCTGTGCTGCTTGTAGGACGTAAGGGAACTATGATTTAAATCAAGCCTTACTGACTAGTGATTTAAACCGTGATTTAAATTGTGATTTAAATAAGTTTGATTTAAATCAAATCCACCCTGTTTCCATCAGATCCGACTAACCCTCAAACCCTCTTTTTTCTTTTATACCGATTGTAGGATGGACAGCACATGAACTGAACACTGGCATTACATGTGCAAAAAAAAAACATTTTTTTTTTTATTGACCACACATGAATGTCATCAATGTGGTGTGCATTTTTCTCACAGACCCATGCACTCAAATGGACAAGTCTTGCACAAAATGCAGCCCAAAATAATATTTTCTGCAAATATATTTTCTGCACAGACCCATGGCCTATGCAGAAAGTCAGACAGGTGGATTGGCCTGTTGACTATAGTCAACAAAGTTTACAGATATTTTAATAATGGCTTTTGATTGGTACACAAATAATACTTCTAATTGGTTAGAACTGAATCCATCTATTGATTGGTTAGTATTTTACAAGTTTTACTTTTCCAAGAATGTGTTTAACTGCTGAGTTAGGTTTATTGGCAAGAAATGCATATTTGGTTATTAGCACGTACATACACTTATCTTATCTTAACACAGACGGCTAAACTTCTATAGTTTTTGCTTATGTCATCTTGTTTTTTCAGCTGTAAGCTGTCGCCATTTTCTATTGCGCACACAGAGAAATGGAAACATAAAATCCTTTATAATATCCACTTTCAGAAAAGCTGGATAATTTCTTTAACATTTCCCTTCTCTTTTCAATTTTCTGTGGGTGCTGAAGAATCTCTTCACGTGGTAGACGTTTTTTTCTGAAGGCTTCATTGTATCATGTGTGTGTTGCTAATTACTAACCTGCCTGAACAAACAAATGACCCTTAGACAGACCGTACTTCACAGAGTATACAGATAAGCTGCATAGACCATGCGATGCAAGCATCAATTCCAGTCTGTCTAGTAGTTGTCATTTGACTAAACATACATACATTTTATTAAAACCACATACGGCACACAGACACACACTATCTAAGTGGATGACAACAGCAACTAGGGATACATCGCAGCGCAGAAGCTTCAGACTGTCATCTCCAGGGCTGTTGCATCATCTATTTTCAAGGGAGGGGATTTCCCCTACTGCAACGAGAAATACACAACATTAGTAATTTCCAAGCAATTAGCAATATCAAAATCAAGCCTATCACTACCACTATGGGCTTCAGCAAATCAGAGATCATATTGTTGAACCAGACACCTATGGACCCCATCCAAGAGAAGGGGTTCCATCCTTCTTTGGCTATGTCTCTAGCCTTTTATTGCAAATCCTTTACCTTATTCATATGGGCCTCTATGGGATCATGTGAATCTTCAACCCAGGTGCAGCATTCCTCTCCTATGACAGCACAAGTCCCACCCTCTATAGCTAGGAGGTAGTCTAAGGCCATCCTATTTTGGAGAGCCACTTTCCTGATTTGCGCCAGTTCCTCATTAAGGGCATGGATTGAACTTGTGGTCTCATTAATAATTCCATCCATGATACTGGCATATTTGTTTAATTTATTTGCTAACTCAATTCCCCAACCTGTCCAAGAAGGGAACCACATCCAAGCTTTATCTGCTGATGTGAATAGCTCTCGTTTGTTTCTAATCATCCCAAGAAGAGTTTCAGGGCATCGGTAAGTGAAATGTTTGAGCGTCGTCTGATGGCTGGGACAACTCTTCCTATGGTACAGTTGCCCCATGCCCCCATAGGGAGCCATGAGTAAGCTCTGTTACCACAAATGTAGTATAGTCCTTGTTTCAGGACTTTGGGAATCATCCTGCCGTGACGTCCCAGCCATTCCTGAAACCATATCATATTATCATACAATTTGGTCTCACAATTCCATTGGTCCTCGTCCGCTTCTCCTGGACAGGCACACCTGGGGGCACAAGGAGCTTTCATAGTTGGACAGAAACACAAACTATTACAGTTAGTATTCACTATGTCACATAAAGTCTCCCCAAATTCCATATTGAATATCAGAGTAGAATTTCTACAATCTACAGTCGTGGCCAAAAGTTTTGAGAATGACACAAATATTAGTTTTCACAAAGTTTGCTGCTAAACTGCTTTTAGATCTTTGTTTCAGTTGTTTCTGTGATGTAGTGAAATATAATTACACGCACTTCATACGTTTCAAAGGCTTTTATCGACAATTACATGACATTTATGCAAAGAGTCAGTATTTGCAGTGTTGGCCCTTCTTTTTCAGGACCTCTGCAATTCGACTGGGCATGCTCTCAATCAACTTCTGGGCCAATTCTTGACTGATAGCAACCCATTCTTTCATAATCACTTCTTGGAGTCTGTCAGAATTTGTGGGTTTTTGTTTGTCCACCCGCCTCTTGAGGATTGACCACAAGTTCTCAAAGGGATTAAGATCTGGGGAGTTTCCAGGCCATGGACCCAAAATGTCAAAGTTTTGGTGCCCGAGCCACTTAGTTATCACTTTTGCCTTATGGCACGGTGCTCCATCCTGCTGGAAAATGCATTGTTCTTCACCAAACTGTTGTTGGATTGTTGGAAGAAGTTGCTGTTGGAGGGTGTTTTGGTACCATTCTTTATTCATGGCTGTGTTTTTGGGCAAAATTGTGAGTGAGCCCACTCCCTTGGATGAGAAGCAACCCCACACATGAATGGTCTCAGGATGCTTTACTGTTGGCATGACACAGGACTGATGGTAGCGCTCACCTTTTCTTCTCCGGACAAGCCTTTTTCCAGATGCCCCAAACAATCGGAAAGAGGCTTCATCGGAGAATATGACTTTGCCCCATTCCTCAGCAGTCCATTCACCATACTTTCTGCAGAAGATCAATCTGTCCCTGATGTTTTTTTTGGAGAGAAGTGGCTTCTTTGCTGCCCTTCTTGACACCAGGCCATCTTCCAAAAGTCTTCGCCTCACTGTGCGTGCAGATGCGCTCACACCTGCCTGCTGCCATTCCTGAGCAAGCTCTGGCACTCCGATCCCGCAAATGAATCCTATTTAGGAGACGATCCTGGCGTTTGCTGGACTTTCTTGGACGCCCTGAAGCCTTCTTAACAAGAATTGAACCTCTTTCCTTGAAGTTCTTGATGATCCTATAAATTGTTGATTGAGGTGCAATCTTAGTAGCCACAATATCCTTGCCTGTGAAGCCATTTTTATGCAACACAATGATGGCTGCACGCCTTTCTTTGCAGGTCACCATGGTTAACAATGGAAGAACAATGATTTCAAGCATCACCCTCATTTTAACATGTCAAGTCTGCCATTTTAACCCAATCAGCCTGACATAATGATCTCCAGCCTTGTGCTCGTCAACATTCTCACCTGAGTTAACAAGACGATTACTGAAATGATCTCAGCAGGTCCTTTAATGACAGCAATGAAATGCAGTGGAAAGGTTTTTTTGGGATTAAGTTAATTTTCATGGCAAAGAAGGACTATGCAATTCATCTGATCACTCTTCATAACATTCTGGAGTATATGCAAATTGCTATTATAAAAACTTAAACTTTTCCAATTTCCAATATTTATGTAATTCTCAAAACTTTTGGCCACGACTGTATTTCCCCCACATATATCTGTGGTAAACTGACAAAGTGGCCCTTTATCTTAGCCATATGTTTCACATACATAGGCCCCAAACATATAGTGAGTGGAGAGATTATACCAGCAATCTCTAAGTATATCCCTTGATCAGCAATAGCATTATGTGAGGTGTGATCTACATCTATTTGAACATCATAACTATAGTCTGTGAGATTCAAATCATTCATAGAGATTGGAACACCTATCAGAGGGATTCCCTTGTGGTTAGCGGGGATGTGAGAGCATATCCAACAGTCAGTAGTATTCAGCTGCTTGGCAGTCTGCTGATGTAATTGTCAAATGGAATTTGTATGTTTTCCTCCTTTCACCTGCGCACAAAAACATAGAATACAAAGAAACAGGCAAGGCATTACATGCATTGTGATAGTCTACTGATCCACGTTACTCTCATAACTGGTTGGATCCACAACAGTGGGACTGCTTTCCTGTTCGTGACTGTCTGTCTTCAGAACCTTTTTGCAGTGACTTGCATGGACCCAGACTGGTCTCCCGTTCAGCTTGATGGCGGTGGGTGTGGTCAGTTGCACCTGATATGGACCGTCAAACCTTGGCTCCAGGGTCTTTCTTTTATGCCTCTTCAGGACTACCCAATCTCCAGGAACCAGAGAGTGTGTACCGTCAAGAGAATTAGGATCTGGTATAGAAGAGAAAACACGTGAATGCACCTTTGACACATGTTCATGCAACTCCGCCAAATATGAGGTCAGGGTAGAGTAGTCTGCTTTCAACTGATGTGGAAAATATAACCCTGTCCTTTTTTAAAAGGACTAAGCTTTTCATATCCGGTAGGAGTAGTGCGGATGGCATATAATACTACTGGCAAAGCTTCTACCCAGTTCATATAACTGTGTGAGTCTAAATACTTTTGTAATTTTAATTTAATTGTCCCATTAAGTCTTTCCACCTTTCCACTGCTTTTCGGGTGATGGGGAGTGTGCAGGGCTTGTGTGATCCCTAGGGTCTTCAGTATGTGTCCCATTATCTCCCCAGTGTAGTGAGTCCCTCTGTCTGACTCTATCATCTCTGGTATCCCATATCTGCAGACTACCTCTGACAATATTTTCTTAGCAGTATTTTTGGCTGTAGCCTGAGAATACATCAATGGCTACAAGGACATACTCATATGTGCCCACTTTGGGTATCTGTATGTAATCCACCTGCACTCTTTGAAATGGGTACAAGGGTTTGGGAGTGTGTTTCTTGGGGGTCTTTACAAACCTGCCAGGGTTATGTCTGGCACATGTAAGACAACCCTGAACCAACTTTTCAAAGAGGGTCTGAATTCCATGGGCAAACCAATGTTCTAACACTAGTGCGCTCATAGCTCCTTTTGACAAATGAGTAGGGCCATGTGCTAAATTGGCCATCATTGGATACAAACTCCGAGACAAACATGTTCTGCCATTTACCTGCCAGAGCTCTCCTGTCTTCGTGGCCCCCGCATCCATCCATACTTTTTTGTCTTGAGGCGTTATCTGAGCATGTAATTCCTGCAAGAGCGACAAATCTGGCATAGTTGGAAAAAAAACAATGTCAGGAGCGGCAGACCAGCTGCTTGTTTGGCTGCTTGGTCTGCTTGAGCATTTCCCACAGCTAGCGGATCATCTTGCTTTATATGAACTGGTACTTTAACAATGGCTACCTCTGTGGGCAGCTCTAGGGCCTCTATGAGGCTCTGTACTGCTTCTAAATTTTTTATTGGTTTGCCCGATGAAGTCAGAAATCCCCTAGTTTTCCAGATAACACCAAAGTCATGTGCTACCCCGAAAGCATACCTGGAATCAGTGTAACAATTTATTCTCAGTCCCTTACCCAATGTACATGCATCAGTGAGTGCCTTCAACTCCGCCTCCTATGCAGAAGCACAGGATGGGAGTGGTTTTTGTATGACTACCTTACCATCTTGGATTACTGCATACCCGGTGACAAAGTGTCCTTGTTCGTCATTCCGCCATCTGGAGCCATCTACAAAATACTCAGCATCAGGATTTGTAAATGGTGTTTCAGTAACATTTGGTAACCCTTTTGTTTCTGCAATCATCAATTCATGACAGTTATGATTTGCAACTGGATCAAACATTTCTACTCCTCCTACTTCCCCCTCCTCTTCTAAATCCACTGGCATCAAATTAGATGGATTTAGAACTGTACATCACTGTAAGGTAATGTGGGGACTGAGTAGTGTCATCTCATATTTTGTGATTCTGGCTTGAGACAAATGTTTGTTTGGTGGTGTGTAGGTAGTTCAGCAACTGAATGTGGTACTTGTAATTAGAGATGTCCCGAACTATTCGCCGGCGAATAGTTCCCGGCGAACATAGCTTGTTCGCGTTCGCCGCGGCGGGCGAACATATGCGATGTTCGGTCCTCCCCCTATTCGTCATCATTGTGTAAACTTTGACCCTGTACTTCACAGTCAGCAGACACATTCCAGCCAATCAGCAGCAGAGCCTCCCTCCCAGACCCTCCCACTTCCTGGACAGCATCCATTTTAGATTCATTCGGAAGCTGCATTCTTAGTGAGAGGAGGGACAGTGTACCTGCTGCTGATTTAATAGGGAAATCGATAGCTAGGCTAGTGTATTCAGTGTCCACTACAGTCCTGAAAGACTCATCTGATCTCTGCTGTAAGGACAGCACCCCAAAAAGCCCTTTTTAGGGCTAGAACATCAGTCTGCTTTTTTTCCCTGTGTAATCTAATTGCAGTTGCCTGACTGCCAGCGTGTGTGTCAGGCTCACAGCGTATACTGTGCCCACTTGCCCAGTGCCACCACTCATATCTGGTGTCACAGTAGCTTGCATTTAAAAAAAAACAAAACTTTTTTGACTGTAATATAATAGCAGTCAGTTGCCGGCACGCGAGTGTGTTTCATGCCCTGCAAGTGCATAGTGTCACCAGCGCAACTCATATCTGGTGTCACATTCGATTCCATTTAAAGAAAAACAACAATTTTGACTGTGAATAAATAGCAGTCAGTTGCACACACGTGTTTGTGTGTTTAAGGCCCAGCTGCAAGTCCATAGTGTCACTTCAGCACAACTCATATCTGGTGTCACATTCGATTCCATTTAAAGAAAAACAACAATTTTGACTGTGAATAAAGAGCAGTCAGTTGCACACACAAGTTTGTGTGTTTAAGGCCCAGCTGCAAGCGCATAGTGTCACTTCAGCGCAACTCATATCTGGTGTCACACTCGATTCCATTTAAAGAAAAACAACAATTTTGACTGTGAATAAATAGCAGTCAGTTGCACACACGTGTTTGTGTGTTTAAGGCCTAGCTGCAAACGCATAGTGTCACTTCAGCGCAACTCATATCTGGTGTCACACTCGATTCCATTTAAAGAAAAACAACAATTTTGACTGTGAATAAATAGCAGTCAGTTGCACACACGTGTTTGTGTGTTTAAGGCCCAGCTGCAAGTCCATAGTGTCACTTCAGCGCAACTCATATCTGGTGTCACATTCGATTCCATTTAAAGAAAAACAAAATTTTTGACTGTGAATAAATAGCAGTCAGTTGCACACACGTGTTTGTGTGTTTAAGGCCCAGCTGCAAGTGCATAGTGTCACCAGCGCAACTCATATCTGGTGTCACAGTAGCTTGCACGCATAGTACAACTTAACTAATCTAAAAAAAAATGACAGGCAGAGGCAGGCCACCCCTCAGGGGCCGTCGTGGTCGTGGTGCTGTGATTCCCTTTGGCCCTAGAATAATGCCCAGTGTTCAGAGGCCACGTACCCTGAACTCGAAAAAAGTTCTGAGGACATAGTTGACTGGCTAACACAGGACACCCAATCTTCTACAGCTTCCGCTCGGAACCTTGATGCACCATCCTCCTCCAGCTCAGCTTCGGGCACCTCTCAAGTTACCACTCGCCCGCCTGCCGCCACCACCAACACTAGCACCACAGCTGCTTCACTTGATCTGTCAGAGGAGTTATTTACACATCAGTTGGAAGAAATGAGTGATGCGCAACCATTATTGCCAGAGGATGTTGATAACAGGAATATGTCTCAGCCAGGCAGCATTACACACATGGACGTACGGTGTGATGATGATGTTGTACCCTCTGCTGCTTCCTTTGCTGAGTTGTCAGATACAAGTGAAGCGGTTGATGATGACAATGTGTCCGTGGATGTCACGTGGGTGCCCGCTCGAAGAGAAGAAGAACAGGTGGAAAGTTCTGATGGGGAGACAGAGAGGAGGAGGAGACGAGTTGGAAGCAGGGGGAGGTCGTCGCAAGGAGCTAGTGGCACAGTCAGACAGTATGCATCGGCACCCGGGGTCAGCCAGACAGCACGCCAATCAACGCATGCTGTTGCCACCACCAGAATGCCGTCATTGCAGAGCTCAGCAGTGTGGCATTTTTTTTGTGTGTCTGTGCAATAAGCAGGATACTGGGTCAGTGGGCATGCTATGCAGTGGGTCAGTATAGGTGTATAAGTTCGTGACGCCAGTTGCAGCTTGCACAGGTACTGTAGAAGGGCCCTTTAAGATGGTATAGCTCATGTACTAGGTTAGGAATGCCAGAGGGGGATATTGTCTCTTTATAGTGTCAACGGTGTCTCCTACCTGTAGTACTGCTGGACTCCGGTATCCTGGCTCACATGCAACAAAATTGAGTGCGGTCAATAGGAGTAACTGAGCAATGATGGAATTCCACACAGAGAATAGGGTCCAACTTGTCTTTACTTGATGGTATAAAATACAGCTTTTGATCCATACAAAGTACAGCAATAGTCTAGGGTCCCAGCAGGTATTGGCAATATGTGGCAGGAATTCTTATATATATTCTGCATCTGGTACATAAGCCTATAGATCTGGCAGGTATCTGTCTTCTGCTCTGTCTGTGGTCTGCTTAGTTCGGGCCTGACTAGCTGTAGGAGGTACTTATCTTCTCCTTGTCTTGGAATCGTTACTTACAGGACTGCTCGCAGGGAATGGTGGTTTCTTCCTGGAGATCTGATAGTTTTGAAGGTGGCTGTGTTATTTTGTCATCCAGCTGAGGTAAGAGACTCAGGCTGGGAAGGTTGATCTTGGGCCTCATCCGAGACTTTGATCCTTGGTTGGGGTCCCTATTTCTGGGAGCTCCTATCAACACAGCCTACCCCAGCAGGGGGGTGGCTCACACTGCTTAGAACTTTCCTTCCTCCTACTGAAGTAGGAGGTGGGAACATTCCACTCCTCCTCAGATAGGGGGAAGCTAGCCTGGAATGGTATATTCCAGTCTAGGTCTATTAACTAACTGTGGACTACCTACATATTGCTGCCACCTGCTGGTGTACATTGAGAATTACAGCAGATACATATTAAACAGTCCCAGTAAATCCACATAATACAAATACCATGTCAGATTACACAGGATGATAACACATTCACACTTTAACATCATATAGCAGGGTGACAGAATTTTAGTGACATACTCTGGGACGTTACATACCCCGTTACTTTAAGTGAAGCCGTCCTCGGCGTATGCTTAGGAGGGTGAGAAATCAGCTCTGGGTACCCAATACAATACAGAGTGCTGCATGAATTACATATAAAGACATTACAAAGACAAAACATATAACGGTTTCCTCGAGGTTCCTGCCCGCTAGCATAAGGTGTCCAACACACAGTTTCCTTATCTTGGTATAACCAGGTAACCTATAACTGCACAAAGCATGCATCGCTGACTGACTTTGTATGTTCTGGCCATGAACATCAAAGAGAGCATGGGGGTGTCTTTTCTCCGTAATCCCACCATTATGTAATGCAAAGCCCGCAAATGAAAGGGTGGCTTTATCCTGTATTCCCTTCCCTACATCATAGCGTGAAGAAATTTGGCTTATAGCACGATCACTATGATGTCTATGAGGAAGCTAAAGTTGTGGCTCTAAGGTTTGAGGCGCCTTACCTTAGGCAAAAGCTCAGAAGGGGAGGTATTTATCGTCTCCGTGTCTTCTGGCAATGTCACAGGAGGAGGGCAGTACGTTCCCATGGATCTCCTGGAAATGAGACACCTCCAGATGGGAACAATCCGGAACATTTAACAAGCGGGAAGGAGCAGCCTAGGGCTTCTAACGATTCCCGAAGCAGCAGGGGTACCTGTGTAACTAGACCTGTCAGGACTTACCACTTGGTCCTACCCTGGGTACCTATGGGTGTACATCACCGGGTGTAGGCCATTGGTGTACAACGTCCCTATGTAGACAGTCCGTATGAAGGGGGGAGAGAACAAGAGCTGTGAAAAAGGCACACTTAAGTAAGTTGCTACAATTTTTGTTAAGTGCAATGGTAAGTGCAATCATGGTAGACAGTGCATAAATTCACATTGTGGCACCTGGAAGGATAATACACACAATGGGCAGAATATCTTGAACGTTGCATAACATTTGTAAACTGGTTACAATAACATAAATTATTAAATAGCATGACAATTATGTGCAAGCTTTTATGTTGCAAACATTTTATAAAATAGTGCAAATTTATAAGTGCAAGGATAGGCTCAACAGTAACTTGAGTCCGTATTCCTGGAAGTGCTTAAAGTTGCAGAATCCTCTGGAAACTGATAAAAGTTAATTGTAATCCAAAGGGTTAAAATGTCATAAAATAGCAGCAGGCTATCAGGTAACCTGAGAAAGGGGATAAAACTTCCAACTTGGATGTAAGGGGTTAAGTGCTGATGGAGGGAGTCCTTACTGACCTGACTATCTGGATGAGGACAACAATGGCAACCTGGAACAAAACGGTTAAAAGCACACAAACAATGTCAACAGGTCCTCACCCGTCAGGTAATCAGTCAATGGCGTGGCTCCTAAACAATGTCACTTGTTGGTTCTTTGTAGTGGGGACACCCTATAAGTAGGTATCCAGCTCCTCATCGCTACTGGAACTGCTAAAGTGCATCAGAGGTAACTCCTGCCTCTGCTGGTAGCTGAGGGTAGTGTTGGTAGTGGTGCACCAGCGCCCTCTACTGGTGACAGTAGGGATTGGTTGGACAGCCAACCTGGAGAACGTAGCTGTTGCTTGCCGCAGACCGGGATCCACAGCCGGTGCTGGAAGGGGCAGAATCTCTGGCTGCAGAGGCTCAGGAAGAGTTGGAACAGCTGTCTGGAGCTGCTTCCAGGGCAGCATGTAGGGGGGCATGAAACATGGCTAGACGTTAGGGTTGAAGGTCAAGACACTATTGTTGATTTGTCCTACCCTCAGGGTTGGTGGCGGTGACAAATCCGGAATCAAGGGTGCAGGGGCTGGTTATGCCTTTTCCTTGAAGATCAAGCGGCCGTCTGGGGTTTCCTGAAGACACCTGGTCCTAGCCGCAGAGCCTGGATCCTCCTGCCAGGTCTCTGGGGTGATGGCAGGGGAGAGCGGTTTCTGCAGCAGGGTGACTCCGGCTGCAAACAGTCCTTGCATTGACCGCATGGGGGTGTACTCGACTTGGTCCCCAATATATAGGTTGTGCCTCTCTTGGGGCAGATAATGTCTCTTTACAGACCGGCGGCCTACAAATACCTCTGTGCCAGAGTGATTGTCCTGGAGGAATCCCACACCGCGCTCCTCAGAAAACCACAGTACAGTTCCTGTACGCCGGGTCAGTTTAAGGTCTCCGGATTGGGGGCTATCAAGGACCTCCTTCACCCACTCTTCAATGGCCGACTTGTATTCCCAGGCCGTCTGGCCAAATGCGTCAATTTCGTGGGGTACTTCAGGGTTGAGGCTGCTGAGCTTGGCGTAGCTGGGCGGTGGAGTGGAATCTCCAGCCGCCTCCATCGCACCAGTAGGCGGTTGTGGCCTGGTGGGCTTGAGGTTGATGACCGGCGTTGGGGTCTCTGGACGTTGGGGAGGGACGGACACGGACCGGGCCTGGGCCTCAGGGAGCGGGGTAGCTCCTACCTGCTGTTGCGGCCGCATGGCCGGTTCCGGTGTCCTCTGCTGGTCCTCTCGGGATTCGAGCGCCATCTGGTTCACGGGCTTCTCTTCGGCTGACGCGGTGACGTCAGCGACGTCCTCTGCGGGAGCAGGTACGACGTCCACATCCATCTGGGTAGGTGCGTCGCCTTCCGCGGGGGTTCCTGAGAGAGCGGAGGGATCCACGGCCTCCTGGAACTCGATCCTCAGGTCCGGGGCATCGATGGCAGGAGCCAGAACTTCTGCAGTCGTCCTTGCCGGCATCTCCGGTACGCTAGATGGGGTAGGTACTGCGGGTCTCTTGTGTGCGGAGGTATCCACAGTCTCCGGTATGGCGCCAAGGATTGAAGGTCCATGTCTTTGTACGAGTTGGGAGACTCGAATCCCCAGTGGCTGCTCAGGATAGACATCCTCTCCGTCGATGGCCATCTGGTTCCACCTGGGACGCGGGTATGCCATTCTTGCTGCTCCTCTGCATACACTGATCGCCAGTACTAAAGGAGGGGCGCAGAGGGTGAAGCTTTTATCATCTCTGGCCAGGTCAGTGACAAGTCCATGGAGGGCCTTCTCTATTTTTCCCGCTCCTGAAGGGGCGTATTCGACATCTTCGCGCCTTTCTTGAGGGGGTGTCGCTAGTTTTTCCCGCTTCTGGGGGGCGTAGACAGCATTTTCGCGCTCTTGAGAGGGTGTTCCTTGGTTTCTTTGTCTTTGGGCATGAAGATGAAGCGTCATCTTGAAACGAATATGGCGATTCTCCACAATATCGAATTAACTCCTTGGATGCTGCAGCGCACGTGCAGCGCTTTCCTTGGCACAGCAACACAAGTAAGGAAGTCACTTTTTAACGATCTTTGCACAAGCGGTAGAGCTTGCAATACTGTGAGACATGCGGTTTAAGTCCGTTTTTTACACACAATTAGATACGGTTCTGTTGCTAGGGATGGACACACAATACAATTCGATCCTGTTCGTGACGCCACTTGATGCAATAAGCAGGACACTGGGTCAGTGGGCATGCTATGCAGTGGGTCAGTATAGGTGTATAAGTTTGTAACGCCAGTTGCAGCTTGCACAGGTACTGTAGAAGGGCCCTTTAAGATGGTATGGCTCATGTACTAGGTTAGGAATGCCAGAGGGGGATATTATCTCTTTATAGTGTCAACGGTGTCTCCTACCTGTAGTACGGCTGGACTCCGGTATCCTGGCTCACATGCAACAAAATTGAGTGCGGTCAATAGGAGTAACTGAGGAATGATGGAATTCCACACAGAGAATAGGGTCCAACTTGTCTTTACTTGATGGTATAAAATACAGCTTTTGATCCATACAAAGTACAGCAATAGTCTAGGGTCCCAGCAGGTATTGGCAATGTGTGGCAGGAATTTATATATATATTCTGCATCTGGTACATAAGCCTATAGATCTGGCAGGTATCTGTCTTCTGCTCTGTCTGTGGTCTGCTTAGTTCGGGCCTGACTAGCTGTAGGAGGTACTTATCTTCTCCTTGTCTTGGAATCATTACTTACAGGACTGCTCACAGGGAATGGTGGTTTCTTCCTGGAGATCTGATAGTTCTGAAGATGGCTGTGTTCCTTTGTCATCCAGCTGAGGTAAGGGACTCAGGCTGGGAAGGTTGTTCTTGGGCCTCATCCGAGACTTTGATCCTTGGTTTGGGTCCCTATTTCTGGGAGCTCCTATCAACACAGCCTACCCCAGCAGGGGGGTGGCTCACACTGCCTAGAACTTTCCTTCCTCCTACTGAAGTAGGAGGTGGAAACATTCCACTCCTCCTCAGATAGGGGGAAGATAGCCTGGAATGGTATATTCCAGTCTAGGTCTATTAACTAACTGTGGACTACCTACATATTGCTGCCACCTGCTGGTGTACATTGAGAATTACAGCAGATACATATTAAACAGTCCCAGTAAATCCACATAATACAAATACCATGTCAGATTACACAGGATGATAACACATTCACACTTTAACATCATATAGCAGGGTGACAGAATTTTTGTGACATACTCTGGGATGTTACATCTGCCTCTGACAACAGCGATGCCATTTGCAACCTGTGCCAAAAGAAACTGAGTCGTGGGAAGTCCAACACCCACCTAGGTACAACTGCTTTGCGAAGGCACATGATCGCACATCACAAATGCCTATGGGATCAACACATGAGTACAAGCAGCACACAAACTCAAAGCCGCCATCCTCCTCCTCATCCAGCATCTTCAGCCACGTCAACCACTGCTGTCCTCCTTGCACCCTCTCAACCATCCGCCACTCCGTCTCTCGCCTTGAGCAGTTCCTGCTCATCTGCCCACAGTCAGGTGTCTGTCAAGGACATGTTTGAGCGTAAGAAGCCAATGTCACAGAGTCACCCCCTTGCCCGGCGTCTTTTACCATACAAGCTGGTGGAGTCTGAGGCCTTCAAAAAATTTGTAGCTATTCAGACACCGCAGTGGAAGGTACCCGGCCGAAATTTATTTTCACAGAAGGCAATCCCCAACCTGTACTCTATTGTGCAAAAGGAAGTCATGGCATGTCTGGCACACAGTGTTGGGGCAAGGGTCCATCTGACCACTGATACCTGGTCTGCAAAGCACAGTCAGGGCAGGTATATCACCTACACTGCGCATTGGGTAAACCTGCTGACGGCTGCCAAGCATGGAATGCGTGGCTCTGCAGAGGAGTTGGTGACACCGCCATGACTTGCAGGCAGGCCTGCTGCCACCTCCTCTACTCCTCCTACTCCATCCTCTTCGCTAACCTCCTCGTCTGAGTCCTCTTCTGCTGCTGCGTCTTGCTCCACATCAACTGCACCCCCCCCCCCCCAGCTCCCCAGGGGCTATTCCACATCCTGTATAGGACAGTGTCACGCCGTCTTAGGATTGACTTGCCTGAAAGCAGAGAGTCACACCAGACCAGCACTCCTGTCCGCCCTGAACGCATAGGTGGATCAGTGGCTGACGCCGCACCAACTGGAGATCGGCAAAGTGGTGTGTGACAACGGAAGCAATTTGTTGGTGGCATTGAATTTGGGCAAGTTGACACATGTGCCGTGAATGGCACATGTGTGTAATCTGATCGTACAACGCTTTGTGCATAAGTACACAGGCTTACAGGACGTCCTCAAGCAGGCCAGAAAGGTGTGTGGCCATTTCAGGCATTCCTACACGGCCATGGCGCACTTTTCAGATATCCAGCGGCGAAACAACATGCCAGTGAGGCACTTGATTTGCGACAGCCCGACACGTTGGAATTCAACACTCCTAATGTTTGACCGCCAGCTCCAACAAGAAAAAGCCGTCAACGAGTATTTGTATGACCGGGGTGCTAGGACAGCCTCTGCGGAGCTGGGAATTTTTTTTCCACGTTAATGGACGCTCATGTGCAATGCCTGTAGGCTCATGCGTCCTTTTGAGGAGGTGACAAACCTAGTCAGTCGCACCGAAGGCACCATCAGCGACATCATCCCATTTGTTTTCTTCCTGGAGCATGCCCTGCGAAGAGTGCTGGATCAGGCCATAGATGAGCGTGAAGAGGAAGAGGAAAAGTTGTGGTCACCATCATCACCACCAGAAACAGCCTTATCAGCATCGCTTGCTGGACCTGCGGCAACGCTGGAAGAGGAGTCTGAAGAAGAGGAATCAGAGGAGGAATGTGGCTTTGAGGAGGAGGAAGACCAACCACAGCAGGCATCCCAGGGTGCTCGTTGTCACCTATCTGGTACCTGTGGTGTTGTACGTGGCTGGGGGGAAGAACTGACCTTCAGTGAGGACGAGGAACGGGACATGAGGAGCTCGGCATCCAACCTTGTGCAAATGGGGTCTTTCATGCTGTCGTGCCTGTTGAGGGACCCTCGTATAAAAAGGCTGAAGGAGAACGACCTGTACTGGGAGGTCACGCTACTAGACCCCCGGTATAAGCAGAAAGTGCCTGAAATGTTACCGAATTACCGGAAGTCTGAAAGGATGCAGCAGTTCCAAAATAAATTAAAAGGTATGCTTTACACAGCGTATAAGGGTAATGTCACACCACAATGGGAATCTAACAGGGGAAGAGGTGAAAGTAATCCTCCTCCTACCACGACCACGCCGGCAAGGACAGGACGCTTTACAGACGTGTTGTTGATGGAGGACATGCAGAGCTTTTTAAGTCCTACGCATCGCCACAGCCCTTCGGGGTCCACCCTCAGAAAACGACTCGACCGACAGGTAGCAGACTACTTTGCCTTAACTGCAGATATCGACACTCTGAGGAGCGATAAACCCCTTGACTACTGGGTGTGCAGGCTTAACCTGTGGCCTGAGCTATCCCAATTTGCGATAGAACTTCTGGCCTGCCCCGCTTCAAGTGTCCTGTCAGAAAGGACGTTCAGTGCAGCAGGAGGTATTGTCACTGAGAAGAGAAGTTGCCTAGGTCAAAAAAGTCTAGATTACCTCACCTTTATTAAGATGAATGAGGGATGGATCCCGAAGGGACTGACAGTGGGCGATACATTCGACTAAAAAAGGCCTGATGAGATGAGCTGCCTTGGGCTAAAAATGGTCCACACGCTGCTGTATTTTATCTCTGAATGCCGGATGACTTGCGTGACTTATCCGCCACCAACAAGGGTTCAAGCCGCAATGTTTTAGGGCACTTTCTGCCTGGAAAATATCAATTTTCAGCAGCAGCGGCTGCAACAATACCTAATTATTCAGGCATGTGTACATGTCTAATTTTTTTGGCCTCTGGTGCTGCACTGTGGCTGCAAAAAACAAACAAAAAAAAAAGCACATACAAGTGTCAATTCCCCTTCGTGATCGTTACCTTGTTGTGGTGAAGGGGCTTGCGTATCACAATGAACTCGACCACCTCTATGAGTGTGTTGGCAATGGCAATGTTGGCACCACCCAGATGATAAGGTCGTTGCTTCATTGTGAACAGACCAAAAGCGATCGGCTGGATAATTTTGCATAGAAAAAACATTAATTTTCTTTGTGATCATCGAAGGTGATCATTAAAGCCTACTAGGCCAACAATGTCAACTATTGACAACTCTTTGCGGTTGTCTAAAATCTATTCCATACATGTCCCCAGATAGGGGACGTAACAGGGATTAAACTGATAGGAATAGTACTACTTAACACACCTCTCATATCTGGTGGCACAGTACATTGCACACGCAGTGCCCCAAATTGGAAGTAGGAGGACCAACCAAGCATTTTTTCCATCTCCCGGTTCCTAAAATCTATTCCATACACGTCCCCTGATAGGGGACGTAACAGGGATTAAACTGATAGGAATAGTACTACTTAACACACCACTCATATCTGGTGGCACAGTACATTGCACGCGCAGTGCCCCAAATTGGAAGTAGGAGGACCAACCAAGCATCTTTTTCCATCTCCCGGTTCCTAAAATCTATTCCATAGACCGGCCCCTGATAGGGGACATAACAGGGATTAAACTGATAGGAATAGTACTACTTAACACACCATTCAAATCTGGTGGCACAGTACATTGCACGGCGCACGCGCAGTGCCCCAAATTGCAAGTAGGAGGACCGACCAAGCATCTTTTTCCATATCCCGGTTCCTAAAATCTATTCCATAGACCGGCCCCTGATAGGGGACATAACAGGGATTAAACTGATAGGAATAGTACTACTTAAACACACCACTCATATCTGCTGGCACAGTACATTGTAAGCCGTACGCGCTGTGCCCCAAATTGGAAGTAAGAGGACCGACCAAGCATCATTTTCCATCTCCCGGTTCCTAAAATCTATTCCATACACCGGCCCCTGATAGGGGACAAAACAGTGATTAAACTGGTAAGAACAGATTTTTTTAATTTAAAAAAAAGAGGACAGCCTCTGCGGAGCTGGGTATTTTTTGGCCGCGTTACTGAACGCTCATGCACAATGGCTGTAGGCTCATGCGTCCTTTTGCGGAGGTGACAAACCTGGTCAGTCAAACCCAAGGCAACATCATTGACCTCATCCCATATGCGTTTTTTCTGGAGCGTGCCCTGCGAAGAGTGCTGGATCAGGCCATAGATGAGTATGAAGAGGAAGAGTTGTGGTCACCATCACCACCAGAAGCAGCCTTGTCGTCGTTGATTGCCGAACCTGCGGCAACGCAGAGAGAGGAGTCTGAAGAAAAGGAGTCAGAGGAGGAAGGTGGCTTTGAGGAGGTGGAAGACCAACCACAGCAGGCGTAACAGGGGACTTGTTGTCACCTTTCGGGGACCCTTGGTGTTGTATGTGGCTGGGTGGAGGAAGAGACCTTCAATGACGTCAGTGAGGACAAGGAACGGGACATGGCTAGCTTGGTATCCAACCTTGTGCAAATGGGGAGTTTGCGGTTGTTCAAATGGACTGTTTGCGGTTGTTTGCGGTGCGTTAAACGGGGAGTTTGGTCTGTCAGAGTTTGGTCTGTCACTGTGAAGCGGGCATAACCCTTACACTACCTGATCGATACAACATCATACCTGATGTTTTAAAGCACGTTATTCCAAACAATTTAGGAATGTTAGGTGATTTATACCCTTTATGGATTAAAACCCGACTCTGCGTCAACTACGTAATTTTCCATGGGCGTTTTGCCATGGATCCCCCTCCGGCATGCCACAGTCCAGGTGTTAGTCCCCTTGAAACAACTTTTCCATCACTATTGTGGCCAGAAAGAGTCCCTGTGGGTTTTAAAATCCGCCTGCCTATTGAAGTCTATGGCGGTTCGCCCGGTTCGCAAACATTTGCGGAAATTCGTGTTCGCGAACTGAAAATTTTATGTTCGCGACTTCTCTAGTGTTCAGGTGAATGACGTCGACGGAGGAAAATGACAGAAGTCAGAGTATTGTTCAAACTCTGCCAGGATCCCAAAGTGAGAGTATCCTGGGCCCATTTTTTATGCACAGTTCAAAAGGGTGTAACCCCTCAAAGTAAAACATGATTGGTTTACAGATATTTTAATAATGGCTTTTTATTGGTACACAAATAATACTTCTGATTGGTTAGAACTGAATCCATCTATTGATTGGTTAGTATTTTACAAGTTTTACTTTTCCAAGAATGTGTTTATTGGCAAGAAATGCATATTTGGTTATTAGCACGTACATACACTTATCTTATCTTAACACACACGGCTAAACTGCGATAGTTCTTGCTTATGTCATCTTGTTTTTTCAGCTGTAAGCTGTCGCGATTTTCTTTTGCGCACACAGAGAAATGGAAACATAAAATCCTTTATAATATCCACTTTCAGAAAAGCTGGATAATTTCTTTAACATGTCATATCGACAGCCTGACAGAGACGACAGAGTGGCAGTGCTGGATCAGAGGGGGCTGGGAAGGAGAGTTAAACTTTATACACTGCTCAAAAAAATAAAGTGAACACTTAAACAACTCAATGTAACTCCAAGTCAATCACACTTCTGTGAAATCAAACTGTCCACTTAGGAAGCAACACTGAGTGACAATCAATTTCACATGCTGTTGTGCAAATGGGATAGACAACAGGTGGAAATTATAGGCAATTAGCAAGACACCCCCAATAAAGGAGTGGTTCTGCAGGTGGTGACCACAGAATACTTCTCAGTTCCTATGCTTCCTGGCTAATGTTTTGGTCACTTTTGAATGCTGGCGGTGCTTTCACTCTAGTGGTAGCATGAGACGTAGTCTACAACCCACACAAGTGGCTCAGGTAGTGCAGCTTATCCAGGATGGCACATTAATGCGAGCTGTGGCAAGAAGGTTTGCTGTGTCTGTCAGCGTAGTGTCCAGAGCATGGAGGCGCTACCAGGAGACAGGCCAGTACATCAGGAGATGTGGAGGAGGCCGTAGGAGGGCAACAACCCAGCAGCAGGACCGCTACCTCCACCTTTGTGCAAGGAGGAACAGGAGGAGCACTGCCAGAGCCCTGCAAAATGACCTCCAGCAGGCCACAAATGTGCATGTGTCTGCTCAAACGGTCAGAAACAGACTCCATGAGGGTGATATGAGGGCCCGACGTCCACAGGTGGGGGTTGTGCTTACAACCCAACACCGTGCAGGACGTTTGGCATTTGCCAGAGAACACCAAGATTGGCAAATTTGCCACTGGCGCCCTGTGCTCTTGACAGATGAAAGCAGGTTCACACTGAGCACATGTGACAGACGTGACAGAGTCTGGAGACGCCGTGGAGAACGTTCTGCTGCCTGCAACATCCTCCAGCATGACCGGTTTGGCATTGGGTCAGTAATGGTGTGGGGTGGCATTTATTTGGAGGGCCGCACAGCCCTCCATGTACTTGCCAGAGGTAGCCTGACTGCCATTAGGTACCGAGATGAGATCCTCAGACCCCTTGTGAGACCATATGCTGGTGCGGTTGGCCCTGGGTTCCTCCTAATGCAAGACAATGCTAGACCTCATGTGGCTGGAGTGTGTCAGCAGTTCCTGCAAGACGAAGCATTGATGCTATGAACTGGCCCGCCCGTTCCCCAGACCTGAATCCAATTGAGCACATCTGGGACATCATGTCTCGCTCTATCCACCAACGTCACGTTGCACCACAGACTGTCCAGGAGTTGGCAGATGCTTTAGTCCAGGTCTGGGAGGAGATCCCTCAGGAGACCGTCCGCCACCTCATCAGGAGCATGCACAGGCGTTGTAGGGAGGTCATACAGGCACGTGGAGGCCACACACACTACTGAGCCTCATTTTGACTTGTTTTAAGGACATTACATCAAAGTTGGATCAGCCTGTAGTGTGTTTTTCCACTTTAATTTTGAGTGTGACTCCAAATCCAGACCTCCATGGGTTGAAAAATTTGATTTCCATTTTAAAAATTTTGTGTGATTTTGTTGTCAGCACATTCAACTATGTAAAGAACAAAGTATTTCAGAAGAATATTTAATTAACTCAGATCTAGGATATGTTATTTTTGTGTTCCCTTTATTTTTTTGAGCAGTATATAATTATTTTTCGATGTCCCTGCTGTTGGCCCATAGTAAATCTAACTTGGAAGAACCCTTTATCCAGTTCATTACCCATGTGAATATATATTGTCCCCTAGTCTCTACTTTTCTAGTGGGAGGACAGAATGAGTGGGGTGTAAAGGCAGGTTCGGAATACACAGTGTTTGGTTGTAGTCTATAACCATAGATGATGAGAAGAGATGCATGAGTTTGGATAAGAGCTATAGACAAAATGATAGGATATATCTAATTAAGATTATCTGCTAATATATTACAGCAATACAAAATTGGCTACTAAAGAGTTTTTTTTGAGACTTTTAAGGTCATAAGTATCTGATTGGTGGGGGTCTGCCACCAGGGATCCCTGCTGATCAGCTGTTTGAGGAGGCACCTTGGCTTTCTCTCATCTCACAAAGCACAGCAAAGTACATTGAACAGTGAAATGATAGTTGTTAGTGATGGCTCACCTAACTATTGCACATGGAGTGGGTCCCCCAACTGATACAGACACACCCAGTCTATAAGATAAAAGGTGAATATAAAATATAGAATGGTTGTGCACACCTAATTTGGAGGAATTCATCTGACGTATTAGTATGAATCAGATCAGGCCCCCCCCATGCTCAGATCAGGGCCCCCCCATGCTCAGATCAGGGCCCCCCCCATGCTCAGATCAGGGCCCCCCCCATGTTCAGATCAGGGCCCCCCATGCTCAGATCAGGGCCCCCCATGCTCAGATCAGGGCCCCCCCCCATGCTCAGATCAAACCCACATTGACCAGATCAGGACCCCCCATCCAATGCTCAGATCAGAACCTCCCATTCTCAGTTCTATAATAAATAAAAAATCTCTTCCCTGTCCTGATCAGACACTGGGCTCCTGCTCGGGCACCTGCTACTCTGCAGGTCTGACACGCTCTCCACTGTGAGCTGATCAGCACAACGTCAGGTCATAGTGTGTGTCTCTATTTTCACTCATTCTCACACTGTGTGCATCAGGATGTAGTGGAGAGTCAGCTGGAGCTGCAAAGTAGTAACAGTGCCCGATCAGGAAAAGAGATCTGAGCATGGGGTGAGAGTGAGCCGGCCTGACTGCTTCCTGGCTTCACAGCTAGAGCCTCACTTGAAGAAGCAAAGAGCCGCATGTGGCTCAAGAGCCACAGGTTGGCCACCCCTGACGTAGGCGATATGGCTGGATAATATAACCTTACTCACGGTTAGTTGTCCCAACAAGAAAACTGCCCGACTGAATCGTAACAGATGGAAAATTGGAGGATTTTCCTCGATGTAATACGTGTATGCCGCAGATTATACAGTTAGCATCACGAAGTTTGGAGTGACACGCTGGTGATGTTAGTGTCTGTGGCCGCGGCGTCCCACGTGCCTACAGAGCTCACGGTGCCTGAGTCTTCTGGCGTCTCCTTGTGGACTGAAGGTATTCGCAGGGTCCAAATGCTGGTTTGTTTTGTGTTGGTTGCGGTTAATTTCAGGTCCCGCATGAAGGGAAAATGGTTAGAGCGCTCTTGATTACATGGGGTTCCAATGTTGGTAAATGACGTCTGGTTGGGGGTCCTCTCTCAACATACGCATTTCAGAGATCTCAGTCTCCTTCCTCAGTGGTTAGGAGACCCCCAGGTGTACTAGATCTTTTATAGTCTTATTAGATCAGTTGCTTCGATCAGGTGGAAGAACTGGTATGGAATCACTCTTCCACTGAAATTGGTATAGCTGGATCTGGTGTAGATGCGATTTCACAAGACCCCATGTGTTTTTTATGCGGTTTGTTAAAACAACATTAAATAATAGTCTGGTGGCTACCCAACTGTTTAAGGAGGGTAGACAGGGACTGGGGGTCCCCTTCTCCCCCCCCCTTCCCTTTATAGTTTCTTGTTGGGCACTTGGCTGGCCCCTGGTTGGGAGTTTAAGGGTTTAGGAGTCAGAGAAGGGTTAATAGCTAGTGCGGCAGGAAGAGGAGGTGGGTAGCAGGAGGGTACTTATGTGCTGGTCCCGCCCATTCTCTCCCTCTTGAACGGAAGCGCGGTGCCCCTCCCTCCCTCCCTGAAGGTTTCATGTTAATTTAAAATTTATTTTGTCAAAGTGTATGCCCTCAAGGGGAGGAGTATGCAGTTATTTGAAGAATTTTATAAGTCACAGCTGGCGGCAATTTACTGTTGCTGAAAAGTTGTTAATGATGGGTTTGGCCGAACTGCCCGTTGGGAGGCCAGCGGCTGGCAGAGCGCGCGGTTTTATAATGTTGCCGTTTTATGAATAATAAATATAGCTGTGGCCGACTACCACCCAGCAATAAAGAAGTTAAAAGAAAGAACGTGGTCAGTGTCCTTATTTGGGGGATGGTTGTAAGTACGGGCCAGTGTGGGTAGGGGTGTCCCCTCCCCCCCCCCCTCATCCCTTTGTTATTACCAACAGTCAATAATATAGATTATAGAGTAACAATCTGGACATTTGTAGTAAATTATATATATAAAAAAAGTGTACATAAAAAATATTATGCTAATTAATAAAAATAGATGTATATATTCCTCATGCATATATCCATATGTAATGTAGTTACAAAAATTATGCAGGAGGTTTTCAGCTGGTTATGAATAACATGGTTATGTCTTATTAGATTTGATCAAGTAAAAGATCTGGTATATCTGGAGTAGATGTAATAGCAGAATCCATTGCGTTTTTTATGCGGTTTAAAAAAAAGTAAAAAAATGGTTTGATATAATGTAATAAAATAAAGTATAATAGAATATAGTAAAATAAAATATAATAAAATATTATATTATAAAATATCAGTGAATATGATAGCAATCTGGACGTTGGTCTTTTGTAGTAAATTAGTATATTTATATAATATATAATATACCGTAGTTGCAAATGAATTTGCTGAGACTGTTTGATAGAAGACCAATAGAAGAAGAATCTATAATTTGTTGATTCACTATTTCACTATTTGTTTGTCTACTATTTGCTGGATCAACTACATCCCAAGTGGATTGACGTTTACATTATAACTAGAGTTGAGTGAACCTGAACTGTAAAGTTTGGGTTCGTACCGAACTTTAGGATTTTTGGACCCCGGACCCAAACCCGAACATTTCCGTAAAAGTTCAGGTTCGGTGTTCGGCGCTTTCTTGGCGCTTTTTGAAAGGCTGCAAAGCAGCCAATCAACAAGCGTCATACTGCTTGCCCCAAGAGGCCATCACAGCCATGCCTACTAATGGCATGGCTGTGATTGGCCAGAGCAGCATGTGACCCAGGCTCTATATAAGCTTGAGTCACGTAGCGCTGCACGTCACTCTGCTGTTACAAGTGTAGAGAGAGGATGCTGATGGACTTGTGATTTCAGGGAGAGAATCTAACTCAGCGATCTACCTAGAAATAGTTGTGTGGGTGCAGGACACAATCGTTTTACCCTGCCTTGAGGCCATTGACCAATAAAAAAATAACTTTTATAATTCTGTTAGTTAGGTGGGTGACGGCGGTGGCCATTTTATGCAAGCTCAGTGCACCAGCACTGCATCTGAGCTTTTGGGACATTGCAAATCACAATTTTTTTGGGCAAGCTACAACATCTGCAAGTGTTAAATTCAAGTTTAATATATACAGCTTTCATATTCTGTTACCAAAAAAAGACTTTTTTGGCAATCTGCAACATCTGGATTAGTCAGTGTGCAATTTAAGCTAGAAATACACCCATCATTTTCTGTGGTTTTAAAAACACACAATTCTTTTTTTTAAAAAAAACAGTATTTTCCATATCTGCAAGTGTTAAATTCAAGTTTAATATATACAGTTTTCATATTCTGTTACCAAAAGAAGACTTTTTTGGCAATCTACAACATCAGTATTAGTCGGTGTGCAATTTAAGGTAGAAATACACCCATCATTTTCTGGGGTTTGAAAAACACCCTATTTTTTTCAAAAAACAGTATTTTCCAGATCTACAAGTGTTAAATTCAAGTTTAACACATACAGCTTTCATATTATGTTACCAAAAAAATACTTTTTTTTTGCCAATATACAACATCTGGATTAGTCAGTGTGCAATTTAAGGTAGAAATACAACCATTATTTTTTGGGGTTTTAAAAAAAAATATATATTTTTTTTAAAACAGTATTTTCCATATCTGCAAGTGTTAAATTGAAGTTTAATATATACAGCTTTCATATTCTGTTACCAAAAGAAGACTTTGTTGGCAATCTACAATATCTGTATTAGAAATGTCGCGAACATAAAAATTTTCGTTCGCGAACGGCGAACACGAATTTCCGCAAATGTTCGAACGGGTGAACCGGGCGAACCGCCATAGACTTCAATAGGCAAGCGATATACCATATGTGGAATTCTCCAAAAATTTTGATGATTTCAAGGTCAGATGATGCGGTTGGGGAGTTCGTCACGTTTTCTGAAAAATGAAAAAGAAAAAATCAAATAATTACATAAGATATAAAATGTACATAACAGTGGATGTAGAGTGGCTGTTGTCCTTTTCCTCTCATACAGAACGTGAGAAACATTTTTTCTTGTGCTTACTTGAGATTATCTTGAATGAAAATTACTTTTTGTTTTAAGACACGTACTATCAGCAGTGCTGTGGGACCGCGATGGGCTCGAATGCCGCAAATGTCATGGATGGTGTTGCAGGAAACAAATATAATAATAAAATATGTAACAAATAAAGATCCGACTTCCAAACTAAGGAACAAAAGGGTGAGCCCTATTAATGCCCTAGAGCTCTCCCTCACTGCTCAGCCCATGCAAAGATCTCAATGATAGAAAGTTGCATGTCCCCGTACCTTAGACTGAGTGACACCTGCAAACCCTATAATAGTGAGGGAACACGACCACCGGCTCCCTGCACTCAATACGGAGGGAGTCATGGTCACCTAGAATCAAGCCAACAGGAAAACACAAATACAGAAATAGACTTATCTTGAGGAACCAGCAGTAGCAACTTCAAGCAGTGAACCGAATCCAGGAAGTAGTATAAACCGCAAAGTGAATCAGTATGGGAGGAGATATATAGGGAGGCAATCACTGCTAATAGATGACAGCTGGGAGAGGGAGAAGAGATGTCAAAGCGAAAGCAAAACAAAAGAACATCATGCAGGAGGTAATGAAGAACGTCTAGCAGAACTTCTCAGAGATCTGGCGGTGACAGTACCCCTCCCTCTACGAGTGGACTCCGGACACTCAGAGCCCACCTTCTCAGGATGGGACCTATGGAATGCCCTGAGAAGACGAGTGGCCTTAATGTCCGCCACTGGAACCCACATCCTCTCCTCAGGACCATAACCCTCCCGATGAACGAGGTACTGAAGAGAACCGCGGACAATACGAGAGTCCACAATCCTAGAGACCTGAAATTCAAGATTACCATCAACCACAATCGGAGGAGGAGGCAAAGAGGAGGGTACAGTGGGTTGGACATAAGGTTTTAATAGGGACTTGTGAAAAACATTATGGATCTTCCAAGTCTGAGGAAGATCAAGACGGTAGGCAACGAGATTGATGACGGACAAGATTTTGTAAGGCCCGATAAACTTAGGACCCAACTTCCAGGAGGGAACCTTCAATTTGATATTCTTAGTAGACAACCACACCAGATCACAAACATTCAGGTCCGGACCAGGCACACGTCTTTTATCCGCCACACGCTTATATCTCTCACTCATGCTTTTTAGATTATCCTGAATATTTTGCCAAATAGATGACAAAGACGAGGAGAATCTCTCCTCATCAGGCAGGCCAGATTCTTATGGTCGGTAAACACGGTAATAGGGTGTCTGGCTCCCTCTAGCCAATGGCGCCATTCCTCAAAAGCTAACTTGATGGCCAACAACTCCCTATCTCCCACATCGTAATTTCTCTCTGCAGAGGAGAGTTTCTTCTAGAAAAAGGCACACGGTCGCCATTTGGCAGGAGAGGGACCCTGAGACAAGACCGCACCCACACCCACCTCAGAAGCGTCCACCTCAACAATGAAGGGCAGAGAGATATCAGGTTGTACCAAGATGGGAGCAGAAGCAAAACTCTCTTTGATACTAGAAAAGGCCTTACATGCCTCTACCGACCAGGAGGAAAAATCTACCCCCTTATAGTCATATCAGTCAGTGGCTTAACAACAGAGGAATAATTCAAAATTAACTTCCTGTAATAATTGGCAAAACCTAAAAAGCGCATCAGCGCCTTCTGATTCTCAGGAAGCTCCCAATCAAGCACAGCGTGGACCTTCTCTGGGTCCATGCGAAAACCAGAAGCGGAGAGAAGAAAACCCAGAATTTGAGTTTCTGGAACTGCAAACACACATTTCTCCAGTTTAGCGTACAATTTATTCTCCCGCAGAATGAGCAAGACCTGACATAGGTGGTCCCTATGAGTTTTAAAATCAGGAGAAAAAATCAAAATGTCATCTAGATACACTAGTACAAATTTCCCCATTAAATGATAAAAAATGCTGTTCACAAAATGTTGGAAGACGGCTGGAGCATTCATCAAACCAAAAGGCATAACCAAATTCTCAAAATGGCCCTCAGGGGTATTGAAGGTCGTCTTCCATTCGTCCCCTTCTCTGACCCTGACCAGGTTGTATGCCCCTCGTAAATGCAACTTAGAAAAAACTTTAGCCCCAACAATCTGGTTAAACAGGTCCGGGATCAGAGGAAGCGGATAAGGGTCACGAATTGTGATACTGTTCAGCTCCCTGAAATCCAGACATGGTCTTAAAGTACCATCTTTTTTCTTAACAAAAAAGAAACCAGCGGCAACAGGTGACTTCGAGGGTCGTACGTGTCCCTTTCTCAGGCTCTCAGAGATATAAGACCGCATAGCGACCCTTTCAGGGTGGGAGAGATTGTATAAAAGAGATTTAGGCAGCTTGGCGCCTGGGATGAGATTAATAGGGCAATCGTACTCCCGGTGAGGGGGCAGCTCCTGAACACCACTCTCAGAAAACCCATCCGAAAATTCAGAAAGAAAAGAAGGTACAGTCTTAGTAGAAACCTCTGAAAGAGACGTCGAGAGGCAATTCTCTCTGCAAAAGTCACTCCAACCATTTATTTGCCTCGCTTGCCAATCAATGGTGGGGTTATGTTTAGTGAGCCAGGGTAGCCCCAACACTAGAGGAGTAGGTAACCCGCCTAGGACGAAACATGACACATCCTCAACATGAGCATCACTCACAGTCAAACGGATATTGTGAACTATGCCCTTTAATGATTTTTGAGAAAGTGGAGCGGAATGAATAGCAAAAACAGGTATGTCCTTTCCCAAAGTGCATACCTGGAAACCATGTGTTATAGCAAATTGATTATCAATGAGATTGACAGCTGCTCCACTATCTACAAAAATCTCACAAACAATGTTCTTGCTCTCTGGCGCCACCCTGGCAGGTAGGACAAAACAGGAACTACAAGCAAACGGAAAACCTTCAATTTCCGCATCAACCTTGCCAATAGTAACAGATGGAACGTTTTTAGAGGACTCTTTTCTTTTTGTTTCTTTATTATTCTCTAAAAACTCCCTGAATCTCCTAGAGGGACAAACATTTGCCAAATGATTTATATCTTCACAACAGAAACAAACCCTCCTCTGAGAGCTGAATCCTCTGTTGTTAGAGGCAAGCAAACCCAGCTGCATGGGCTCCTGCTCAAAGGGGATTGAGAGAGACTGAGACCCCTGCTGTAATGACCGGCGTCACGCACAGGGAGGGAAAAGGGAAAGCCCTGCCCAAGGGAGAGGGAAAGGTGGTGACCCCTGACTCACCTTGCGGCTGGCACCTGACTGCCCTGACGTCCCTAGACGGGTTCCTCACCCGTGCGGCGATCATGTGCCTAAACCCTGGCTTTCCCTAAAATGAGCCCTAGATAGTGAACGGGCCAGTGGGATCGCTAGTCCGCACCACTGACACTAAGAGGGAAACACCAGGGAGAGGACAGACAATACAGACAAACACATACACCCAGGTGGGCGACCACAGCAGACCATAAAGGTCCAACAGGGATCCGGAGGGTAGCGTTCTGGACCAACAACCAGAGAACGCAGCAACACAGCTCCAGAGGGTCAGAATAGATGTCCAGGCAGGAAGCTCTATATCTGGCAACCAGAGAAGTGTGAGAGGGGAATATAAGGAGGTTGGGAGTGCTGGACAAGGAACAGCTGAGGAGAAGGAGCTACGGATCCCTGAGTGAGCCAAAAAGGGTTGCAAAGCAAACCCAGAAAGCTACCATAAGGAAACAGCCCTATCTTTCATAGAGCGCGCAGCCAACCGCTGCGACTTCCTGACCCCGGGTATAACGGAGTCAGGCGTGGTTCTTGACACCCTCGTGACACCTGCGCACTGAATGAGACCGCCCCACTGTCCTTGGAGTGAGTATGACAGGAAGAAGTGATCTCTCCTCTCTCTCTAAGACACCTGTCAATACGAACAGCCCGAGACATGGTGGTAGGTCTCTCATGAAAGGCAAATGCATCCTTCAATCCTTCTGAAAGACCATGGCAAAATTGACTTCGGAGTGCAGCATCATTCCAACCAGTATCAGCTGCCCATCTTCGAAATTCTGAACAGTATAACTCTGCGGATTGTTTACCCTGGCATAAAAGACGCAGTTTAGATTCAGCCAGAGCAACACGATCCGGATCATCATATATCTGACCCAGGGCTACAAAAAATTCATCCACTGATCGGAGGGGCCGTGCCCCCACCGGCAGAAAAAAGGCCCAAGACTGAGCGTTATCCCTGAGCAGTGAGATGATGATCCCCACCCTCTGCTTCTCGTCACCAGAGGAATGGGGAAGTAGGCGAAAATGGAGTTTTCAAGCCTCTCTAAAACTAACAAAATTCTCACTACCCCCAGAGAAGGTATCTGGAAGCCAGATCTTAGGCTCAGAACAAACTCCATGAACGCAAGAAGAACCGGTCACCTGAAACTGAGATACAGTTTGCTCTGCGACCTCCAGTGAAAGACCCCGCATGCGGTCCGTCAAGGCTAAAACCGGATCCATGCTTAAGATGGTTTTTGGCGGTTTATAATGTCACGGATGGTGTTGCAGGAAACAATAAGTAACAAATAAAGATCCGACTGACTTGATCCCAAACTAAGGAACAAAAGGGTGAGCCCTATTAATGCCCTAGAGCTCTCCCTCACTGCTCAGCCCATGCAAAGATCTCAATGATAGAAAGTTGCATGTCCACGTACCTTAGACTGAGTGACACCTGCAAACCCTATAATAGTGAGGGAACACGACCACCGGCTCCCTGCACTCAATACGGAGGGAGTCAGGGTCACCTAGAATCAAGCCAACAGGAAAACACAAATACAGAAATAGACTTATCTTGAGGAACCAGCAGTAGTAACTTCAAGCAGTGAACCCAATCCAGGAAGTAGTATAAACCGCAAAGTGAATCAGTATGGGAGGAGATATATAGGGAGGCAATCACTGCTAATAGATGACAGCTGGGAGAGGGAGAAGAGATGTCAAAGCGAAAGCAAAACAAAAGAACATCATGCAGGAGGTACTGAAGAACATCTATCAGAACTTCTCAGAGATCTGGCGGTGACAGCACCGCCATAAGCAAATTCTTACATGTCATGGTTTGAGGATAAATATATCTACAGTAATGAACTGTTTAAACTCCATTGCATTTTTTGGCGAAGATTCGTCGATGACGTGTTTTGCGTGTGAGCGGGCGGTATTCGATCCCGTCGGGACTTTGCACATTATTTAAATTCTGTTTGGCCTGAACTCCAATTTACGTTGCACTATGATATTCATGAGATTAATTTTTTGGACACCCTTGTGATTAAAGGTGAGAATGGAGCAGTGGAGACTGATTTATATATTAAGAGTATTGATAGGAATTCTTTCCTCCACTACTCTAGTTATCATCCTCCTACAGTCAAAAAAGCACTGCCCCATTCCCAGTTTCAGAGGGTTTGTATGATTGTTTCCAGTGCAGGGGTTAAGGAAAACGCTTGAATGAAATGTCAGTGAGATTTGAGAGTCGAGGTTATCCCACTTCACTGCTGAATAGAGAGAGGAATAAGGTCACTTCTTTGGCTCCTACAACAGAAAAAAAGTCACGTATTCCATTTGTTGCCAAATATCACCCATGGGTTAACAAGTGTAGGCACATTTTCAATCGACATTGGAATATTTTGTCCAGGGCATACCCCTCTGTGGAGGAGTTCAAGAGTACTCCTTTAATATGTTATAAGCGCAATAAAAACATTCGCGACATGGTGTTAAGGGCTGACGTGGGCAGCGGTCAGATTGAGAAGCGACAACATACTTTGTCCACTCCAAGAAAGGGTACGTTTCCCTGCTTGGGATGTATACACTGTTCGAGTGTGATTAGAGAGGAATATTTTTCACATCCCCATACGGGAAAGCAATTTCCTGTGAAGGGGTTTTTCACATGCAATAGCAACTATATAGTGGATTTATTGAAATGCCTATATATAGGAGAAATCTCTATGCGAATGAAGGACAGCTTCTCGAAACACAAGTCGACTTTACGGAAAAAGAATCTGCTCTTCCCTACCACTTTGATCGCTGCAATCACAATATCGCACAATTGCGCTTTCAGATCATTGAATATGTGCCGCAACCTCGCAGAGGGGGTGATAGGATTAAAATGTTAAAAAGACGTGAAGCCTATTGGATTCACACACTGCAGACACTTGAACCCATGGGTTTAAACCGGGAGTATGATCTGAATAGCTTCCTGTAATTTCCAAGCTCCACTGTTATGTACATTTTATATCTTATGTAATTATTTGATTTTTTCTTTATCTTTTTCAGAAAACGTGACGAACCCCCAACCGCATCATCTGACCTTAAAGTCATCTAAATTTTTGGAGAATTCCACATATGTTATAGTAATGTTGTTTTGATTGATGCTGCTGCAGTTGGGCTGTTCCTTCATGTGTTTCTGTTCTTTTTGTTTAATGTATCAACATGGTTACTTGATGTCACTTCCGCCTTGGCGGTCTATTTAAATCGTGTATGTTATACTGTGTGTATGCCATATCTGTTTGAGAAAGGCTTGTATTGTGAGCCGAAATGCGCGTCACAGAACTGTATTCTACATGTGACGATTAAAAGATTGAATTCGCAGAAGACTTAGTGAGTACCGGTCTTTTCTTCTAATGCTATTCTATTACAGTCAAAATTGTTTTTTTTTTTAAATGTAATATACTCTGACACCAGATAGGAGTTGCACTGGTGAGGTGACACTCTGCACTTGCAGGGCCTGAAACACACACGCTTGCAGGCAAGTGGGCAACCGACTGCTATTCTATTACAGTCCAAAAAAAAAATATTTTTTATGTAATATACTCTGACACCAGATAGGAGTTGCACTGGTGACACTCTGCACTTGCAGGGCCTGAAACACACACGCTTGCAGGAAAGTGGGCAACTGACTGCTATTCTATTACAGTCAAAATTGTTTAGTTTTTTTTATGTAATATACTGTTACAGTAGATAGGAGTTGCACTGGTGACACTGTGCACTTGCAGGGCCTGAAACACACACGCTTTCAGGCAAGTGGGCAACTGACTGCTATTCTATTACAGTCAAAATTGTTTTGTTTTTTTAATGTAATATACTGTGACACCAGATAGGAGTTGCACTGGTGACACTCTGCACTTGCAGGGCCTTAAACACACACGCTTGCAGGCAACTGACTGCTATTCTATTACAGTCCAAAAAGTTTTTTTTGTTTTTTTTAATGCAAGCTACTGTGACACCAGATATGAGTGGTGGCACTGGGCAAGTGGACACAGTATATGCTGTGAGCCTGACACACACGCTGGCAGACAACTGCAATTAGATTACACAGAAAAAAAAAAAGCAGACTGATGTACTAGCCCTAAAAAGGGCTTTTTAGGGTGCTGTCAGGACGCTGTCCTTACAGCGGAGATCAGATGAGTCTTTCAGGAATGTAGTGGACACTGAATACACTAGCCTAGCTATCGATTTCCCTATTAAATCAGCAGCAGCTACACTGTCCCTCCTCTCACTAAGAATGCAGCTTCCAAATTAATCTAAAATGGATGCTGTCCAGGAGGTGGGAGAGTCTGGGAGGGAGGTTCTGCTGCTGATTGGCTGGAATGTGTCTGCTGACTGTGAGGTACAGGGTCAAAGTTTACGCAATGATGAAGAATAGGGTGCGGACCGAACATCGCATATGTTCGCCCGTCGCGGCGAACGCGAACAAGCTATGTTCGCCGGCGAATAGTTCGGGACATCTCTATTAAAGGGAAAGCTCAGGCCATGTACCTAACTTGGAGACCCAGAAGTTAAATGGGGCAAACCCATCAGTCAGTACATGCAGACGTGTAGACATGTACTGTTCCACTGAATTACTGCCTCCTGCTAAGATGGTCCGTATCAGATGGTGGTGCTGTATATTGTGGCACGCAGACGTTTTTCCACATTTTCGCCATGCTAACCCTCCCTTCTGAGGTGCTGATGGTGCCCCTGCTGCGTTGGCGACTTACATCTCCTCTGTCTCCGCCTCATGCTTCCACTGAGCCCCCGCTGTCAGGTGGGAACGCCATCAGTAGCGCATCAACCAGAGTTCGCTTGTACTCACGCATCTTCTGGTCACTCCATAGTGAGGGAAGTAAGGACGGAAAGTTGGCCTTGTAGCGGGGATCCAGCAGGGTGGCCCCCAGTAATCAGCACCTGTTAGAATGTAGGCAACTTGGCGATCGTTGCGCAGGCACTGCAGCATGTAGTTGCTCGTGTGTGCCAGGCTGATGGGAGGTGTATTGTCTGTGTCCTCTGTACCCCCCAGCCATGCTTCATTGATGCCTGCAAGCTGATTTGGGTGCCACCCTGCGGTGAACACAGACCCTCATTATATTCATCATCATCCTCCTTATCCTCCATAACTATGCCCTGGATGGACAGTTCCACCTTGTGGGTATGTTGCATATGAGGCGGTGAGTGGGAAGGCAGAAGTTACGCTGCAGCGCATACAGGCGAGCAGCAACAGGGTGAGAATGCCGAAAGCGCGCACAGATGGCCTGCACTTTCTGCAGCAGCTCTGACATATCGGGGTATTTTTCAGGAACCTCTGCACCACCAAATTCAGCACATGTGCCAGGCAAGGGATGTGCGTCAAACTGGCTAGGCCCAATGCTGCCATTTTGTCCGTTGACACACACCACCAGGCCGGGTTTGAGGCTCAGCAGCACCAACCACTCATCGGTCTGTTCTCCCATGCCCGCCAACAGCTCCTGTGTGGTGTGGTGTTTTTCCCTGAAACATATGAGTTATCTGTTGTCGTCTCCCCCTGGCTGTGCTGAAGTTATTGATGCAGGTGTTGCACTGACGTGATGAGGAGGCGGTAGAGGAAGAACAGGAGGAGAAAGTGGAGTAGGAGGAGGAGGCAACAGGAGGCACCGAGATACGTTCAGCAATCCTCTGTGGCGGTGGGATGTGTGCAAAACCGCTGTCCGCCTTAGGCCCATCCGCCGCTACATTTACCCAGTGGGCAGTTAGGGAGATATAACATCCAATGTATCAATATATATAACAATGTATCGCTGGTTATGTGGACCTTGTCACTGATGAAATTGCGCAGCACACACATTATTTTTCTCCTGCCACTTATTTGTTCACGGCAGAGACAGCCCACCTGGAAAAGTAGTGGAGGCTGGGAACCACGTACCGTGGGACAGCTGCTGTCATTAAGTTTTTAAAACTGTCTGTCTCCACCAGACTCAATATTCTAAGCGTGTTCAAGCTGTTAGGGCACAAAATAAATGTACAATAGTGCAGTACGTTCTAAATAATTTTTATAGGTGACTAGAGCAAAAGGGAGGCTCACCTTAATGCGTTGTGCTAAAGATAGGCACAACTCTATTGTAGGATTATTTGGTAAAGATAATCCAGATGACGGGTATACTGCCGCAGGAGCATATCCTTTATGGATAGAGGCCCAATCCCTCAAGGAGGTATAATGGAAGCGAGTTGTCCTGAATTTGGCGCAAAGAACACCGGTACAGGTGGATTGTACATCAAGGTTTTCTTCTTTATTGTAGAATATTTGACACGTCTAGAATAGAAACAAGGCGTTTCAGGGAAACTCAAGTCCCCTTTATCAGGTAAGTATATTGTACATCAAGGTTTTCTTCTTTATTGTAGAATATTTGACATTTGACTCAAGTTCCCTTCATCAGGTAAGTATATTAAATAAAATGGGTGACATATACCCATTTTTGGTATGAGGTACACCTACACTGCATCTGTGACAGCGAAATTAATATAGTTAATCAGTCTGTTTGTTCGGTGGGTGACATATACCCATTTTTGGTGTGAGGTACACCTGCACTGCATATGTGACAAGACAATTAATATAGTTACTCTGTCTGTTAGTTCAGTGGTTGCAGAATTAATTTGTGAACTGGGAATCATAATCTGAGCACGGGCTTCGATAGTTGGCCGACAGAGGCCAAGGAGGTTTTCTCTGAGAGAGCATTTTGTCAGAAAAAAATATATTCCATCCTATGGTGCATCTTTTAAGGAGCTAGATAAGGTGTATAAAGAACAGATAGTTTCCTGGTGGGAAGTCCAAAGCCTGGAACACTATTTAGAGCACAATATCGTCCCGCGAGGTCTACGCATTAATTTGACCCCAGCAACTCGCTGTAGAAATGCCTCCTTGATGAACAAATGGGAGTTGGAGGCTACTAACAGCTCATTAAGGTTCATGAAATTACTAATAGAGCAGGAACGGCAGACTTTGGCATTAAATTGCGAGACCAAATAGCCATCACTCAGTCTTTTTCACAAGAGACGGATTTTGGGACAAAGGAGAAACAACTTCAGACCTCCCTAGATAAATTCCCATACCATCTTAAAGAGCGTAAACATAAACAATTTACACGTGATCTGGCCGACTTTAAAGAAAACAAGGTATATTTACAAATAACTGAAAGAAGGAGGGTGATTGAAAGAGATACTGACATTTCCAGGGGCATAGCTATAGGGGGTGCAGAGGTAGCAGTCGCTACCGGGCCCAGGAGCCTGAGGGGCCCAAAGACCCTTGCGGTGCATAAGAAGACACCGGTATTATAGAAAGTGCATGCTGGTCAAGTTACACCTCTGGCTGGAGGGAAGGGGTAAGGTCAAAAATTTGTTCAGCGGGGGGAAGGGGGGTGGTAGTGTGCCATTTCAATTTTTCCCTGCCCCTGGCCACAAAGCACTGAGGGAAGGGGGACCCAAGCTGAACTCTTGCATCGGGGCCCATGAGACTTTAGCTACGCCCCTAGACATTTCTTCAACAGAGACAGACTTGTCAGGATCAGACAAAGAACAATATACAGGAAATCGAAAAAATCCAACTAAAGGTAGAGGCCGAGGTAGGAAAAACTATCGAGGGGAATCCTATAACAAAGCTGGACAGGGTTTTTTTAGATCAGAACCCTACGTACCCCCTACGAAACCGGGCACTGCAACAACCTCAGGGAGCAGGAGCAATACCAGTCCTAAAATAATTAATCTGTTCGGTCATAATCAACAAATACGGAAATAAAGGTCTTAGAGAAGGGTCTCTCCTTTGTCCCAACACCCAAGTATAACCCCTTTAAGACTGCCGTGGACTTGAACCTCTTTGCGCGTAAATTGCGATGGTATAAGTACTTTTGTAATATCGAGAAGAAACAAAGCGCAGAGATGGGTGTCCCCAGAGACATGGTATCAGATGTGAAATTGTTACAAAGCCTAACGGCTGCAAATGAACCGGTCCTAGGTGAGGGGCCTTTTACATCCCTTAAAAAAAAGAGTAAGAGGGTACCACCCATAGGCGAGACGAATTGTGTGGACGTCTTCTTGAAATTGGTCAACACTGACCTTGAGACCACCCACCTGTACTCAGCACCACAAAATTGTACTCAGGATGAACTGTGTGCACTGGATGACTTGTCTAAAAACAAAAATATTGTTATTAAACCATCAGACAAATGTGAGAACACAGTCATCCTGAGTACAAATAAATACGAAGCAATGTGTGAGAATCTATTAGCTCCCCGTGATTGCTATGAAATCCTTCATGGCGACCCTACACCTGTTTATAAAAATGAATTAAAATGTATTTTAGATAGGGCAATATATGCCAAATTGATTAATCAAGAAGAACTGGATTTTCATTACCCCGAGTGTCCTCAAATTGCAACATTCTCTAGCCTTCCAAAGGTACATAAAGGCTATGAGCCCTTAAAAGATTGTATCAGCCTGAGTCAAAATCTAGGAGTGTACATTGATAAAATGTTTGCACCCTTTGTTCTCTCTCTGTCATCCCATGTAAAGGATACCGGTGACCTCCTTAGACAGATTGAGGGGATCCATCTTGACAAGGGCTGCATACTAGGGAGTGTAGATGTGGAGGCCCTATACTCATCTATCCCACATAAATGGGGTTTGCATGCAGTATCATATTTTCTGTCCACAAGGGGGAGACACTTTCAGGCGCACAATGCCTTTGTACTCGAATTGCTTGAATTCTCATTGAAGAGGAATTATTTCCTATTTAATGGGCGGTTTTTTCACCAGCTCAGGGGCACTGCGATGGGGAGCCCCTGTGCCCCGTCGTATGCAAATTTGTCCCTGGGCTGGTGGGAAAATACCATAGTATTCAGAGACGAATCTACAATCGAGCTACAGTGTGTTCAAAGATGTGCACGCTTTATAGACGACATGTTTGTCATCTGGAAGGGGAGCGTGGAGACCTTCTCTGCTTGGGTTCAAGAACTAAACAAGAATGAGATAGGCCTCCATTTTACATCGGAGTGTCATCCATCAAAACTCCCCTTTCTGGATATCTGTGTCAGTATAAATTATAGTGGTTGTCTGGAGACATCCATATATCGCAAACCGACCTCCACCAATTCCCTCCTGAGGTGGGAAAGTAGCCATCCGTACCCCCTCAGGAAGGGAATACCGAGGGGTCAGTATTTGCGATTGAGGAGGAATTGCTCCAGACGGTCGGATTTTATTAAACAAGCCGACGACCGGAGAACTCGATTTCTGGACCGCGGATATCCAGCAGGTGTACTTACGCCAGCATACCAGATGGCCCTCAACAGGGACAGAGTGTCACTCCTTGCCCCTCAAGGTGATGCTCCAATGACTAATGGATCCAATGAAAACAGGGAGATCCGTCTTATTAGCACATACAATGGTTGCTCCTCTGCAATCAGAGATATCATATCTAAACATTGGCATGTGCTGCGGATGGACCCAGACATTTGTAAGGTCATAAAGGGGCACCCCAGCATCACCTATAGGCGTGGCAGGAGTGTCCGTGACCTGATGGTGCATAGCCACTATACACCAGTGGCCTCTAAAAAAACATGGCTTCAGAGAGGCATTAGTGGCAATTTTAAATGTGGAAGATGCGTGGCGTGCTCCTTTTTGACTAAGGCAAAAATATTCAGGAGTAATAACACCGGTAAAACATATACAGTAAATGACTTCATCAACTGTAGAAGTATGGGAGTAGTGTACAAAATCACATGTGACTGTGGAAAAGAATATGTCGGTAAGACAATTAGAGCGACATCAAAAATGGTAGAGACACATCAGTGTCACGACATGTGAACACGGAACAAAATGGGAGACCGGATTGTCTCTCCTTCATGGGGATTGAAAGAATTAAACCAGGAATGAGACGGGGGGACTTTGACAGGAGGATCCTTCAATGTGAAGCGAAGTGGATCTTCTATCTTAAGACGGTCCACCCCTTCAGTTTGAACGAACAACAGAACTACAGCTGCTTTATATGACCCCTGTCTATACCGAATGCGCTCTAATAGGATTTCATCATTAATAAGTGCACTGATTAGGAGCCTATTTATCTGGCTAAACTTCCCTTAAATTCGTACATACCTACCTAATTATATCAGCATGCGAAGTTTGATGGATGATTTGGTCAGAAAATCAATAGTTAATACGGACATGACACTGATACTATACAACGAAGAGAATGTATTTGTAATTTCTCCTTGGTTATGCCGGTTGTTACTAGGCCGGGTATCTTGGCATGTGTTTGGCTGTCCTGCCAAATTAAATCCAAATTGCGATTCTGCATGTATAAAAAGCAGGCAAGTTATCATTTGTCGCATGATCGGGCCGTGCGGATGTGAGCTTGGAGGTTGCCATGCAACTGGTGACGCTCAGACGCAGGTCCTTACCTCACTTCCGGTTAGCCCGCACCATGTGATCCCAGCTTCCGGTCCGGTGGAGCGCACGTGAGTGGCGTGCGTTCCACAAGCACTGACAGGCACCTTCGCGTATGCGGACAGGTGAGGCAGGTAATCAGGGGGGCGTACACCCACTTGGAGGTGGGGTAATATAAGGAGGTGGACAACAATCACCAATTGCTCACCCAAATTACCACTGTTTGAGGTGAGACACAAGCTGACATGGGACACTTCCCATGATGTGGCATGATAAGACTTACCCACTATCCAAAGTGAAAGCACGAGGCTAAAACGACCTTAATCTTTCAGTAAGTAATCTGAGTTTCTATTAAGCTGTTTAACATCTGGCACTCAGAAGTATATGTGACCTACACTTAGTGTATGTTTGTAATTCTGTTTTTAGCTATCCCTGAATACCTTTGTGAAGTCCCCTGATGATGTCTGAAAAGCAAGACTGAAACATGGCATGTAGGCCTCTGTAATTAGGGTTATGTATAGTACTAGACCCATAATGAGGGAAAGGTTCGGTATGGGGTCGCCCCTGTCGGGGCGGGTGCTCCATGTGTGTTAGGCAGGCAATAAGAACAGCCCCTAGCCCTCATATAGGTAGGAAAGCCATAATAGGGTCTACTAGGAGAATCATAACTGCCACCTGACACAAGCACCGTGGTCACGCTGGTCCCAGGTATCACCAACTGCCAGGACCTCCCTCCATTGGTTGTGGAACTCACAAGACGTGGTAAGATCCACCCATTTTTTCACTTAGTGTGATTTGTAATAGTGGAGGTATATGTATTTTGTTGTCTCTCACCAGTGGTATTAGTACTTAGTAAACGTTATGTTTTATGATTCCCAGTTCACAAATTAATTCTGCTTTAATTTGGGTGTGATTATATACCACTACACACTCATCATAGTGTGGCAGTATAACTAATATTAGTTCAGTGGTTGACCTCAAAGAATGAGGAGAGCGTCAAATAAGGGACGTGGCCCTGTTCATGGTGCTGCTGGTGTTGGTGGAGCTGATGTTGCAGGGAGAGGACGTGGTCGATCTGTGCCAGCTACACGCCCAAATGAAATACCTTTCTCAGGTGCACTTATGGTAACAGAATGTTCAGCATTATTTTGTAGACACGAATACCGGTGTACGAATGGGGAGGCCAGAACAAGTAGAGCCGGTAGTAGATTCGGTGGCTGACAGTGCCTCCAGTTCCTTCACATTGTCTCCCACCTGGTCCCCTGCTGAAAGCGCAGAGTTGGTACCTGCAGCCCATGGGCATCTGTCTTTCACTTCACCCCCTTGCAAATCAGCCAAGCAGTCTGAGCCCCAAGTCATGCAGCAGTCTCTTATGCTTTTTGATGACTCTGCTGGTAGGGTTTTCGTGGGCCATCCACCTAGCCCTGCCCCAGAAGTGGATGAGATTGAGTGCACTGATGTCCAACCACTTATGTTTCAGGATGTGGACATGGGAGGACCACCGCAGCACGACTCTGATGATGATGAAACACAGGTGCTGCAGCTTTCTGCAGTGTGCAGACCAGCAAGGAGGGCAGGGGTGAAGTGTGGGTGGAAGATGATGTGGAGGATGATGAGGTCCTAGACCTCACATGGAATCAAAGTCATGCGAGTGATGTGTGCAGTTCGGAGGAAGAGGTGGTAGTCATACACAGCCAGCCACACAGCAAAAGAGACAGCAGGGTGCAAAGGCAGAGTGTTCGTCACCTAGCCGGTACGCCTGCTACTGCCCACCGCACCCAGGGACTGAGCACACCAAAGCCAGCTCCAAGGTGTTCCCTTGCATAGCAGTTCTTCAGACAATGTGCTGATGACAAGATGTGAGTGGTTTGCACACTGTGCATTTGGAGCCTGAAGTGAGGGATAAATGTTCTAAACCTCAGCACCACCTGCATGACCAGGCATCTAAATGCAAAGCACGAGCTGCAGTGGAGTACACACCTCAAAAACCACGAAAGATCTCAGGCTCCTCCTGCTCCCTCTTCTGCTGCAGTCTTGGCCTCTTCCTCTCCCTCTGGAGTGACAGTGGCACCTGCCACCCGGCAAACAGAGGAAAAAGACAGCAACACCACCACCTCCGTCACCAAGCATCTCCACACTGTCCCATGGAAGTGTTCAGCTCTCCATCCCCCAAACACTGGAGAGAAAGAGTAAGTACCCCCCCCCCCCCCCCCACCCACCAGCAATCCCTGGCTCTGAATGCCAGCATTTCAAAATGCCTGGCCTTTGAAATGCTGTCATTCCATCTGGTGGAGACAGAGACTTTTAAAAACCTTATGGCGGTGGCTGTCCCACAGTACGTGGTTCCCAGCCGCCACTACTTTTTCAGGTGTGCACTGCGCAATGCCATCTCTGCCAGGGTCCACATAACCACTGATATGTGGACCAGAGAACACGGGCAGGGACGTGATATATCTCCATAACAGCACACTGGGTAAATGCAGTGGCAGCTGGGCCTGAGTCAGATAGCAGTTTGGTGCATGTCCTTCCACCACCGAGGATTGCAGGACATTTCTCGTTGGCTCCTGTTGCCTCCTCTGCCGGCTACTCATCCGGTCAGTGTAACAACTGCACCACCAACTTCAGCACAGCCAGGGGGAAATGACAGCAGGCTTTTTTGAAACTCATCTGTTTTAGGGGAAAACCACACACCGTGCAGGAGCTGTGAACAGGCATGGAACAACAGACCAATGAGTAGGTGGTGCCATTGAGCCTTAAGCCCAGCCTGGTGGTGTGTGGGAACGGGCAAAATCTCGTAGCAACTCTGCGCCTAGCCGGTTTGATGCACATCCCTTGCCTGTCGCATGTGCTAAATTTGGTGGTGCAGAGGTTCCTGAAAGATTACCTCGATATGTCAGAGTGCAGAAAGTGCAGGCCACCTGTGCGTGCTTTCGGTGTTCTAACCCTGCTGCTGCTCACCTGTCTGCGCTGCAGCGTAACTTCAGCTCACCGCCTCATATGCGATGTACCCACAAGGTGGAACTCTACCTTGCACATGCTTGAGAGACTGTGCAAGCAGCAGCAGGCAATAGTGGCATTTCAGCTGCAGCATGCACTGGTGAGTCGCTCTGCAGAACAACACCACTTCACCACCAACGAGTGGGCCTCCATGCAGGACATGTGTGCCGTGTTGCGCTGTTTCAAGTGCTCCACCCACATGGCCAGTGCCAATGACGCCGTCCTCAGCGTTACTATCCCACTTCTATGCCTCCTTGAAAAAACGCTTTGGGCGATGATGGAAGAGCATGTGGCACAGGAAGAGGAGGAGGAAAAAGAGGGATAATTTCCATGGTTATCGGGCCAGTCATTCACAAGTGGCTCGGAGGGTGGATTCCTGCACCAACAGAGGCAAGGTACACAACTGTCCAGCCAGGACACAGTTCTGGAGGATGAGGATAAGGAGGAGGAGTAGGAGGAACCGTGTTCACAGCAGGGTGGCACCGAAAGCAGCTCATGGGTATCACTTTAGTATGGCTGGGGGGATACAGAGGACACAAACGATGCACCTCCCACAGAGGACAGTTTGTTGTTACCTCTGGGCAGCCTGGCACACATGAGAAGCTACATGCTGCAGTGCCTGCGCAACGACCACCGAGTTGCCCACATTCTAACCAGTGCTGATTACTGGGTGGCCACCCTGCTGGATCCCCACTACAAGGACAACGTGCCGTCCTTAATTCCGTCACTGGAGCGTGATCGGAAGATGTGCGAGTACAAGCGAACACTGATAGACGCGCTGCTGATGGCATTCCCACCTGACAGCGGGGGCTCAGTGGAAGCACAAGGCGAAGGCAGAGGAGAAGACAGAAGTTGCCAACGCAGCCGGGGCACCGCCAGCACCTCAGAAGGGAGAGTTAGCATGGCCGAAATGTGAAAAAGCTTTGTCAGCACGCCACAACAGCCAGCTGATATGAAACGTCTTAACAGGAGGCATCATTTCAACAACATGGTGGAACAGTACATGTGCACACACCTACACGTACTGACCGATGGGTCTGCCCCATTCAACTTCTGGGTCTCCAAATTGGACACATGGCCTGAGCTTGCCTTTTACGCTTTGGAGGTGCTGGCCTGCCCTGCGGCCAGTGTATTATTCGAACGTCTGTTTAGCATGGCAAGGGGGTGATCACAGACAAGCGCAGCCGCCTGTCCACAGCCAACGTGGACAAGCTCATGTTAATTAAAATGAACCAAGCATGGATCCCACAGGACTTGTCAGTACCTTGTGCTGAATAGACAAGTATACCGGCTGCACCCAGCCATTGTTATACTCCTGCGCACTTTCTCTTTGCATTCTCTTTTCCTTTTTCCAATGTTTTTTTTCCAATTTATAAAAAATAAATAAATAAAGGGGAAAAAAAAACTGTCTTAGCTATCTCCTCCGCCACGTCTACCGCCTCCTCAACCTCCTACTCCACTTTGATTTTTCTATTCTATGTTATTTTTCTATTCTATGTTATTTTAAGTAATTTCCCTATCCACATTTGTTTGCAGGGCTTCCTTTTGCAGACCTCCATCCCTTACTATGACTATTTTACAGCCATTTTAGTGCACCAAAGTTCAGGTCCCCATTGACTTCAGTGGGGTTTCGGGTTTGGGTTCGAGTTCGGGTCAAGTTCGGGTCTCGAACCCAAACTTTTACCCGAAGTTCGGCTTAACCTGGCGAAACCAAACATCCAAAGGTCCGCTCATCCCTACTTCCAAGTGCCCACAGCTTAAACCATTGTCGATTGGCTGCACTGCAAGCTTTATTTTAAATCCGAACATGGACTTTCGTGCCAATGTCTGTGTTTGGGTACCCGGACACCATAATGTTCGGTATGAACCTGAACAGTGTGATCCAGGTTCGTTCATCCCTGATGGTAACCTGACTGAACAATGTTGAAATCCCATAAGGAAGTGTTTTGGGGTAGACACTTGTTGATCATGAACCTGTCTGGAGGAAAGCTTTGGAATTGTATATGGTAAGCTGACTGTACAATGTTGAAATCACAAGAAGAAGTGTAGTACCCCAGACCTGGGGGTCCTACAAATTGTTTATTGTTGTGCATTGTATTTCACTGTTTGTTTCCTGGCTATTACTACCAGCAATGAAGGTATGGCAAAGGATGGGAGTAACAGGGTTAACCAACCTTTTCCTCTGTTCCGACCCTCTTGGTGGGAGTGGGCTGGTCCTGCTTCCTGCCAAGAGAGGCGAGTACCTGTGTAGCGACAGTGTGGAGAGGGTGCAACCTGCAATGCTCCTACTCCTACACATTTCTCCAGATAGAACCATTACAAAGTTGCCTCTATTAAAGCCTTGAGAAGATATAGACAGCACAGTGAACTTTTATCTACAGACACTGCTTTAAAGTGGTTGAATACGGCTAAATGTACCCTCATCATCAAACAACTGCTAGGACAGTATCACCTAAGCACTGAATTACCATCAACCAACCTGCCTCCATATCCTTTCGGGTGCCAGAGAAGAACTGCACTAAACCCTGTTTCTACTATATGTATCTTCAAGTTTTATGTTGCACCTAGTAAAAAGGACTGTATTTTGTTGAACTCTGGCCTCATTCTTCAGTGCTACGACTTTCACTACACTATATCAGGGCCACTGCCACTCCAATCCCCTAGACTGGCTCTCACAATTGCTTGCTGCAGGCGAGTTTATGGATATCAAGGCAGGATAAAATTTGTCAAGTCTGTCACCCTATGGCTTCATAAATCCCGGTCACTTTAGAGGATTTCCCTATAGGCTCTCTTTTATTCTGGTCTTCTTGGATGCTTCCCTGGCCACGAAAATGCATTCTCTGATGGAAATAATGGGACTTTGAGGGAATGCCCTTTTTTTCCTATCTGAAGCCTTGTCAAGAATATCATCTAAGGCTGTGCCAAAACATTTAACTACTGTGAGGGGGTACGAGTGAGCATTACTACTGTGAAGAGGGCACATATCTGGCATAACTACTGTGAGGGGGCACATATCTGGGCATAACTACTGTGAGGGGGCACATATCTGGGCATAACTACTGTGAGGGGGCACATATCTGGGCATAACTACTGTGAGGGGGCACATATCAGGGTATAACTACTGTGAGGAGGGCACATATCAGGGCATAACTACTGTGAAGAGGGCACATATCTGTGCATAACTACTGTGAGGGGTCACATATCTGGGCATAACTACTGTGAGGGGGCATGTGTGAGCATTACGCCTGTGAAGAGGGCACATATCTTGGCATAACTACTGTGATGGGGCACATATCTTGGCATAACTACTGTGAGGGGGAATGTGTGAGCATTACGTCTGTGAAGAGGGCACATATCTGGGCATTATTACTGTGAGGGGGCACATATCTGGGCATAACTACTGTGAGGGGGTGTGTGAGCATTACTACTGTGAAGAGGGCACATATCTTGGCATTATTACTGTGAGGGGCATGTGATGTATACATGTGTGTAATGTATGTAGTGCAGTATGTGATGATCACATACTGCACTACATACATTACACACATATATACATCACATACTGCGCTGTCACCTTCTTCTGCAGGTCTACCACATACTGCGCTGTCACCTTCTTCTGCAGGTCTACCTTGATGTCTGGTCTTTAGGCTTCAGTCAGATCCTCCACCGCCATGCTTGCGCCGTGTGCCCGACACCACCAGGACCTGGCCCCTCCTCCTTTCATCTCCCGCCGGCTTCTCCTACAGCAGGGCGCTCTATCGCTCCAGTGCCCGCCCAATCTTACCAATCAGGGGCGTAGCTAGAAATGACTGGGCCCCATAGCAAAAAAAATTATGGCCCCCCCGGATTTCCCACATACCTATCAGACCTCCCACCCCTTCCAGAGCTCCCACCCAAACACCCTTCCAGGACCTCCCACCCCAACATCCCCACACCCCTCCCTAGATCCCCCGTGTCATCCACAGATCCCCCGTAAGTGTCATCCACAGATCCCCCCTCAGTGTCATCCACAGATCCCCCCCTCAGTGTCATCCATAGATCCCCCCCTCAGTGTCATCCACCGACAATGTCCGACATCCCCCCTCAGTGTCATCCACAGACATCCCCCTCAGTGTCATCCACAGACATCCCCCCTCAGTGTCATCTACAGACATCCCCCCTCAGTGTCATCCACAGACATCCCCCCTCAGTGTCATCCACAGACATCCCCCCTCAGTGTCATCCACAGACATCCCCCCTCAGTGTCATCCACAGACATCCCCCCTCAGTGGCATCCACAGATATCCCGCCTCAGTGTCATCCACAGATCTCCTCCCCACCCAGAGCCGCTTCCTAGCTAATTTATTCACTGCACTTGCCTCTGTATAATTGAAGAGAAGCGCCGTAATCTCACACAGGCGCACTGGCAGAGGCAAAGAAGACGGTGCATGCGCACTTCGATGCCTCTGCCAGTGCGCCTGTGCGAGATTACGGCGCTTCTCTTCAATTTCACAGAGGCAAGTGCAGTGAATAAATTAGCTAGGAAGCGGCGCTGGGCGGGGAGATTGCAGGCACAGGCAGCATTGCTTGCTGCCTGTGCCGTTCACAGCGCGCCCTGCGCTGATAAAGTCTTGTTACTGCGCGGGTCGCATGACACGACTTTGTGGGCCGCATTTGGCCCGCGGGCCGTAGGTTGGGCATCACTGGGCTAGTCAATAGTTCTGTGTAGATGCCAGGGACAGGAAACAAAAATTGAAGCAGGTCAGAGGAGGAGACTATTTTATTCTGGCTTCTACATTCTTTCCTGTCCTTGGGAGGCGGGATCAACCTCATGTTAATGCTTTTGGAGAGGCATTAGTGAAAATGGTTGTTTACGCACTGTTATTTCTTTATTTTTACAGTGTTCACCAGACAGAGTAGATCATGGGATATTTTTATAGAGCCAGTCCTTATGGAGGTGGCAACACCTCTTATGTGTAATTTTTATATATTTTTTTATAGCAAATGGCTTAATGAGGGAAAAAGGCACTTTTGTAACTTTATTTTTTATTTTTTTAACTTTTTAATAAGCTTTTAAACTTTTTAGGGTTGGATCTCTGTTTCAATGTAATACAATACATGCTGTATTGTCCTGCATTGAACTGTTAGTATTAGGGTACTTTCACACTTGTGTTTTTCTTTTCCGGCATAGAGTTCCGTCCTAGGGGCTCTATAGCGGAAAATAACTGATCAGTTTTATCCCCATGTATTCTGAATGGAGAGCATTCCGTTCAGGATGCATCAGGATGTCTTCAGTTCAGTTTTTTTTTACTGATCAGGCAAAAGATAAAACCGCAGCATGCTAGGGTTTTATCTGCGGCCCAAAAAACTGAAGACTTGCCTGAATGCCGGCATTTTTTTCCATAGGAATGTATTAGTGCCGGATCCGGCATTCAAAATACCGAAATGCCAGATCCGTCCTTCTGGTCTGCGCATGCCGAAGAAAAGGTTAAAAAAATAAACCGTTTTGCCGGATGACACCGGAAAGACAGATCCGGCATTTCAATGCAGTTTTCTGACTCATCAGGCATTTTTCAAACTGATCAGGATCCTGATCAGTCTTACAAATGCCATCAGCTGGCATACGTTTTGGTGACGGAACTGCTTGCCGGATTACTCTGCCGCAAGTGTGAAAGTAGCCTTACTAAGCCTCTGTTGTAGAAAATATTAATAGTTGTAATCCGCTCGCATCAAAGTTTGTGTAAGGAAAAAGGTGAAACTCTCTTCCCTCAGCCCCAGTCAGAGACAGACCCAGGTGTTACCATCTTGATTGAAAATTCCGAGCAACTCCTCTCCTCCCTGCTCAACCTGTGTCTTTTATTTACTAACAAAAGGTGTAAAAGGGGCTGGCCCATAACAAGGATGCAGGAAGTGATGACATGTCAAAGGACAGGGAGGGGCAATCAATGTGGCTGGGCAGACAATGCACACACCCCATCCCCCATCCCTGTATAAGGAAGGATAAGTCATGTCCATTGTCTGATCAGCCAGGTGGCCGCCCACCCCCCATCACTGTCAGCATGGACCTCATTCAATACTGCTCAAAGGTGATCAGTATCTAATAAAGATCATTCTACTGGTTCCCATAGGTTTGAAATTATCTGCGAGACATTGCTACGGCTATTGTCAGTATACGGTACTAGTATACCGACAAGGCAGATATGCATGTCTTAAAAGCAGATATGTCTCCAAGCCCATTAGAAGGTTTTCATACTGATGGTTTTACCACTGGTCCCGATTCAGCCAAAGTACCCTCTGCTAGAGCGCTCTTTGGCTAAATCTGACACAGGGAGACAGATGACAATCTATAAAAACACACACACATCCTAAAGTAAAATGTCTGCATAATAAAATTTCCACAACACCTCATAGCGCTCAGTAGCTTGCAGGCCCCAAGGCCTTGGCAAGGTATGTGACTGCCATGGCAACTATCAGCCCCCTGCAATTGCATAGCAGAGGGCCAATGGAGAGACAGAGGGAGCCCCTTTGGTCTGTAAATCCATTAGAAAAACCAATATGGGCAAAATACCAATAGCTCAATATGTGCAGCAAAATGCAATAGCTCACCAAAAATCCAAGTACACACGTATAATGTAAATTTATTCTTTATTATTAAAAAGGAAATAAATACATAATGTAAGACAAAGCACACATAATAGCAGCAACACAGACTCCCCCTAGACTCTCACTGTCAGTATTACGTCTACAAAACTGCAAAATCCATACATCAATATTGTATAACTGTCACTACCAGAGCTTTGGGACGTTCTCACAGCTCTGTTTCTCCACCCCTGTGATGATGTCACTACTAGAGCTGGCAGGAGTTCTCACTGCTCTGTTTACTTTTGGTTTCCTTCCTCCCAGCTGTTCCTCATGCGTTTGATTTCCCTCTCTTTATATCACCCCTCCTCCTATTGTAGGGCGTGGATTATAGTTCTCATTTCAGTTGTAGCTCTTGCTTTAGTATCTTCACTTGTAGCTATCAGTTCACTGGACCTGTGTTCTGCTGCAGCAAGCACTCCGGATATTGCCAGCTGTCCTTGGATCCGTCTTCTCTGCGGCTGCAACACCTTCAGCTAAGTGTACAGACATTGTTGTGTACCTGATTATTTTCTGACTGGATCTGAGGTGGCCACGGTTCCCTCCATATACTGAGTAGGGCACCGGTGGCCGTGCCCCTTCCACTATTGTAGGGGTTACAGTGGTCATCAGTCTTAGGCACGTGGGCATGCCTCGTTCCGCCATTTGGATCCGGGCATGTGCTTTAGCAGCATAGGGAGAGCTTTGAGGGTCGGACAGGGGTCACCCTTTATCCTCCCTAGTTTGGGTCCGGTCAGTAGCTCTTTTACTGTGTATACTATTGTTGCTCACATACAGCCGTGACATTATAATCCACCAAAACCGTCCTTTTTTGACATGGATCCGCTTTCTGGCCTGGTTGACCGCATGCAGGGTCTTTCTTTGGAAGTAGCGGATCTCCGTCAATCTATGACTCAGCTTCAAGCATTGGGCTCTGCTCCGGCTCATGGAGTCTGTTGCGAGCCAAAGGTCTCACTTCCAGAAACGTTCTCCGGGGGCAGTGAAAATTTTGTTCGCTTCAGAGAGGCATGCAAACTCCATTTTTGCTTGTGTCCCCACTCCTCTGGTAATCAGGAGCAGAGGGTGAGGATTGTCATCTCCCTGCTCAGGGGTAATGCTCAGACTTGGGCTTTTTCGCTGCCATCAGGGGATCCCTCCCTTCGATCCGTGGAAAGATTTTTTGTGGCCCTGGGGCAGATTTATGATGACCCGGATCGTGTTGCTCTGGCCGAATCTAACTTACGTGTTTTATGCCAGAACAAACTGTCTGCGGAGCTTTATTGTTCTGAATTTCGGAGATGGGCAGCTGATTCGGGTTGGAATGATGCTGCACTCCGGAGTCAGTTCTGTCATGGTCTCTCAGAGAGATTGAAAGATCCGTTTGCTTTCCATGAGAGACCAACGTCCTTAGAGTCTGCCATGTCATTGGCGGTACGCCTTGACAGGCGTCTAAGAGAAAGAAACGAGACCTCTCTGTCCAGCCATTGTCAGTCTAGGGGCAGTGGTGCGGACTCATTCAGTGTGCAGGGGCCTCATCCTGTCTCGCTCCCCTCTGAGGAGGAGCCCATGCAGCTAGGTCGACTTGCCCCTGATAAAAGAGGATTTAGTCCTCAGAGTATGGTGTGTTTTTGTTGTGGGGGCATAGGTCATTTGGCAAATGTTTGTCAGATTTGGAGATTCTTGAACTGTACTAAGAGTGATAATAAGAGAAAAACCTCAAAAGGTAAATCATCAAACTCTGCTTCATCTGCTACTTTGGGCAAAGTTGATGTAGGAATTGATGCTTTTCCTCTGACCGTTTTCTCCTGTCTGCCAGGGTGGCGCTAGAGAGCAAACCTCATTCCTGGCGCCAAGCTGCCAAAAGCACGCCTCTACAATCTCTCACAGCCAGAAAGAATCGCAATGCGAACTTATATCTCTGAGAGTCTCGAGAAGGGGCATATTCGTCCCTCAAAGTCACCTGTGGCCGCGGGTTTTTTTTTTGTTAAAAAAAAGATGGCTCTCTGAGACCTTGCCTACATTTTAGGGAGCTGAACCGTATCACGATTCGCGATCCCTATCCCCTTCCTCTGATCCCGGACCTCTTCAACCAAATTGTTGGGGCCAAGGTGTTTTCCAAATTGGATTTGAGAGGCGCGTACAACCTGGTCAGGGTCAGAGAGGGGGATGAATGGAAAACGGCCTTTAATACCCCTAACGGGCATTTCGAGAATCTCGTTATGCCTTTCGGCCTGATGAATGCTCCGGCCGTCTTTCAGCATTTTGTTAATAGTTTTTTCTACCATTTAATGGGGAAATTTGTATTGGTGTATCTTGATGATATTTTGATTTTTTCCCCTGATGTTCAGACCCATCAGGATCATCTTTTTCAGGTTCTGCAGATTCTGCGGGAAAATAAATTGTACGCCAAGCTGGAGAAATGTCTTTTTATGGTATCGGAGATTCAATTTCTGGGTTTTCTCCTCTCTGCTTCTGGTTTTCGCATGGATCCGGAGAAGGTCCGTGCTGTACTTGAGTGGGAGCTTCCTGAGAATCAGAAGGCATTGATGCGCTTTCTGGGTTTTGCGAACTATTACAGAAAGTTCATTTTGAATTATTCCTCTGTTGTCAAACCCCTCACTGACATGACAAAAAAGGGGGCGGATTTTTCCTCTTGGTCGGAGGAGGCGCTTGCAGCCTTTTCTAAGATTAAAGAGAGTTTTGCGTCTGCTCCCGTCTTGGTGCATCCCGATGTTTCCTTACCTTTTATTGTTGAGGTGGATGCTTCCGAGGTGGGTGTGGGTGCGGTTTTGTCCCAGGGCCCTTCTCCTGCCAAATGGCGACCCTGTGCCTTTTTCTCTAAAAAACTCTCCCCGGCAGAGAGAAACTATGATGTGGGAGATAGGGAGTTGTTGGCCATCAAGTTGGCTTTCGAGAAATGGCGCCATTGGTTGGAGGGGGCCAGGCACCCTATCACCGTTTTTACCGACCATAAGAATCTGGCATACTTGGAGTCGGCCAGGCATATGAATCTGAGACAGGCCAGATGGTCTCTGTTCTTCTCCAGATTCAATTTTGTCGTTACATTCCGACCTGGGATAAAAAATGTGAAGGCTGATGCTCTCTCTCGCTGTTTTCCGGGAGGAGGAAACTCCGAGGACACGGGTCCTATTTTGGCGGAGGGGGTAGTTGTTTCTGCTCTATATTCCGATTTGGAGGCCGAGGTCCAGGCTGCCCAGACTGAGGCACCTGCCCGTTGTCCTTCTGGGAAGTTGTTCGTGCCTCCTGAGCTACGTCACAAACTCTTTAAGGAGCATCATGATACGGTTCTTGCTGGTCACCCCGGGAGTAGAGCCACGGTAGATCTCATTGCTCGGAGATTTTGGTGGCCGGCTCTTCGTAAGTCGGTAGAGGGTCTTGTGGCTGCTTGTGAGACGTGCGCTCGCGCTAAGGTCCCTCGTTCACGGCCTTCAGGTTCCCTTCTCCCGTTACCCATACCTTCCCGTCCTTGGACACACCTGTCCATGGACTTTATCACGGATCTTCCTCGTTCCTCGGGGAAGTCGGTGATCCTGGTGGTGGTGGACCGTTTTAGCAAGATGGCCCATTTCGTACCTTTCCCTGGTTTACCCAATGCTAAAACGTTGGCGCAAGCTTTTATCGACCATATTGTTAAATTGCACGGCATTCCCTCTGATATTGTTTCCGATAGAGGCACGCAGTTTGTGTCCAGGTTCTGGAAGGCTTTCTGTTCTCGCCTGGGGGTTCGGCTGTCCTTCTCTTCTGCTTTTCACCCGCAGTCGAATGGTCAGACTGAGCGCCTCAATCAGAATCTGGAGACATATTTGCGCTGTTTTGTGGCAGAGAACCAGGAGGATTGGTGTTCATTTCTCCCTCTTGCTGAGTTTCCTCTGAACAACCGTCGTCAGGAATCTTCTGATAAGTCACCATTCTTTGGTGCATATGGGTTCCATCCGCAGTTTGGGACATTCTCGGGAGGGGCTCTTTCTGGTTTACCTGAGGAGGAGAGATTTTCCTCGTCTTTGTCTATCATTTGGCAAAAGATTCAGAGTAATCTTAAAAAGATGAGTGAGAGGTATAGGCGTGTGGCTGATAAGAGACGTGTGCCTGGTCCGGACCTGAATGTGGGTGATCTGGTGTGGTTGTCTACAAGAAACATTAAACTGAAGGTTCCCTCCTGGAAATTGGGTCCCAAGTTTATTGGGCCTTATAAAATCTTGTCAGTCATCAATCCTGTTGCCTTCCGTCTTGATCTTCCACGGGTTTGGAAGATACATAATGTATTTCACAGATCTCTCTTAAAACCATATGTCCAGCCCACGGTACCCTCCTCTTTGCCTCCTCCTCCGATTTTGGTTGATGGCAATCTGGAGTTTGAGGTTTCCAGAATTGTGGACTCTCGCATTGTCCGCGGTTCTCTTCAGTACCTCGTTCATTGGAAGGGTTATGGTCCTGAGGAGAGGATGTGGGTTCCGGTGTCGGACATTAAAGCCACTCGCCTCATCAGGACATTTCATAGTGCTCATCCTGAGAAGGTGGGTCCTGGGTGTCCGGAGTCCACCCGTAGAGGGGGGGTACTGTCACTACCAGAGCTTTTGGACGTTCTCACAGCTCTGTTTCTCCACCCCTGTGATGATGTCACTACTAGAGCTGGGAGGAGTTCTCACTGCTCTGTTTACTTTTGGTTTCCTTCCTCCCAGCTGTTCCTCATGCGTTTGATTTCCCTTTCTTTATATCACCCCTCCTCCTATTGTAGGGCGTGGATTATAGTTCTCATTTCAGTTGTAGCTCTTGCTTTAGTATCTTCACTTGTAGCTATCAGTTCACTGGACCTGTGTTCTGCTGCAGCAAGCACTCCGGATATTGCCAGCTGTCCTTGGATCCGTCTTCTCTGCGGCTGCAACACCTTCAGCTAAGTGTACAGACATTGTTGTGTACCTGATTATTTTCTGACTGGATCTGAGGTGGCCACGGTTCCCTCCATATACTGAGTAGGGCACCGGTGGCCGTGCCCCTTCCACTATTGTAGGGGTTACAGTGGTCATCAGTCTTAGGCACGTGAGCATGCCTCGTTCCGCCATTTGGATCCGGGCATGTGCTTTAGCAGCATAGGGAGAGCTTTGAGGGTCGGACAGGGGTCACCCTTTATCCTCCCTAGTTTGGGTCCGGTCAGTAGCTCTTTTACTGTGTATACTATTGTTGCTCACATACAGCCGTGACAATAACACACGTGTGCGGTTTCTGTGGGTTGTACATACTATAGGGCTAGTGGACTATTAAAGATTGTCCCTAGGATATACTCATATAAAGCCAATGGTCCCTTACACGATCAGTATTACAGTACCACATTAAATCATTGTGCAAAATAGCATAATAAGACAATACAGACCAGCAGTCAGGAAGGGACACCAACCCCGACGCGTGTTTTGCATCGCTTCCTCTTGGGGGCCTGTAAATCCATTAGATGGCGTGGTCAGAATTGACCACAGAATATAAGTGGTTAATTTGCCGGCATTGTCGCTTTCAGCGATGACAGCAAATACAGCAGTGAATAGCAGCCGGGCCCCTGGCACTGATCGAGCAAGCACTGCTCCTGTGCCCACCCGATCAGCACGTAGTACTTATACTTACAGTATACACCTATCAGTGTAGGTTGGGAACCCACCTTCCACTGTATCATAATAGTACAGCAGAGATTGGAAATGGGATAAATGGGGATGAACAGTAAGAGTAAAAAACACAAAATAAACTTGCAGTCTCTGTGGCTTGCAGCTCAGAAAGCAATCAGTCCACAGATGAAGCATTTTAACACCATATAGTGTTTTTTCACCCTTTGCAGAAAACTTTAATCACAACCCAGACAAACAAAAAGACAATATGCCCAAACAATATGACAATAACACTGTTATAATAGAATATGGCCTAAAATATGCACTTATGTGTCTCTTGCACATTACTGTACTCTTGCTTCACAAGGCAAACTTTACTGCACTTGCAAACCTTGCTTGCAGTCTTTGTGGCTTGAAGCTCAGACAGTCATCAGGCCACATTTGAAGTGTTTTAACACCAGTTAGGGTACTTTCACACTGAGGGGTTCAATGACGGGCGGGGGGGGGGGGGGGGGGGGGGGCACTGCAATCGCCGTTCACCATTAATGCACCCACCACTTACAAAGAAATGCGCTTTGTGATGATGTAATTTTTCACTAAGCAAATTTATTTGTGAGATTCAGCAAAGCAGCTGAATCAAATTTTTCAATAATTCACCCATAGTTACCAGTGGTAGGGGAAACACCCAGTTGACAATTCATTCATAAACTTCTAGTCAGAATAAGTTCAAGAGTCTGGATGCCTTTCTTGAATGTAAAAATACTGCAGGTTATGGGTACTAGATTTCTGGAGATGAGGCACTGATTCAGGGATTTATTCTGATCGCCATATTTGGAGTTAGGAAGAAATATTTATGTTTTTTTTTACCTTCCTGTAGATTAAAACTGTATAATAATAGGTATAATCTTAACAACTGCAGTGGCAATAAAAAGTATGTGGACTTCCGGTTCTGGCGCGCACATGTGAGGACGTGTGGTGGAGGAACTCCGTATACCCTGCTGTATATCGGGGGTTTGCCGGGACCAGAGGCTGGATCGCTGCCTCCTATCTTGAGTCGGGAGGCACATGGACAAGTACCTAGTCCGCAACGGCCCCCCGCAGACGACCTCTCTACTCCCGCCGCGAAACTCAGTCCAGCCGCGACCAGACAAGATGGCGGAGGGTAAGCGGAGAGCTACCCGCTCCTCCTCTCAGCCCCCCCTTCTACCCGATGCTGACAATTCTGGGGGAGAGACACCTCCGCAATCACAGCAGCTGCAGCAGCTCCAGGAGTTGGAGCTCCCCAGCAAAGAAATTGCGATGGCAGTCGCACAAATACTAGCTCCTGACATTAAGGCTATGCTAGAATCTACCATTGCTGGGACTATGAAACAGTTGCAACAGGACATTGCACAAAACTCTTTCCATATTCGGGAATTGGAGCAAAGAACAGGGGCCCTGGAGGATGAATTGTGCAAAACTCAATCTCAAGTAAGAGAAATAGTGCGCATTAACCAGGCCCTGCAGGATAAAGTGGAAGACCTGGAGAACCGCTCCCGGAGGAGTAATATTCGCATTGACATTCCAGCACATCAATTGGCACGTTTTTGCTCTTCAGAGCTCCTGCGGGCGCTGGTGTTTGAACTGCCGCTTACTGTGGAAAGGGCTCATAGAATTGGCCCCCCTAGAGAACCGTGCTTGGAAGGCCAAGCATCCAGGCCGAGGCCGGTTATAGTAAAGTTCCTTAACTACGCAGACAAGGAAGCTATCTTGTTGAAATACCGACGCTTAAATCAGCCTCTCAGGGTAAGAGAGAACAAGCTTCTACTGTTAAGTGATTATTCTATGGAGGTAGCTAAAAGGAGGAGAGCCTTTTCTCAGATTTGTACACAGCTAGTGCAGAAGAAAATCCGTTTTGCACTTGTTTATCCGGCTGTCCTGCGTGTATTCAAACAGAATGGAGGGACTGGCACCTACCTATCACCAAGAGAGGCAATAGAGGCCTTAGAGGACGGCGACTCTTCTGACAGCCCGAGGCCTAGATCAACACCCAGAGGACGTTCTTCACCCAGAGGAGGCCGTTCTGGCGGACAATCGAACCCGAGGCCTTGTGACACTTACCCGCGCATGTCCGGGGAAGCCACCAGCCAGGTATCTAGTCTGGACTGGGACTGATATCTGCCATGTGAGGCTGCTAAGGCTGGAAGTTACGTTTATGGAACTTGTCAGATGCCAGTTTGCTGACGGCAGAAGTTTGATTATCCCTATACTGACACTTTGGGGAAGTTCGTTAGTGTAAGTGCCTTCTATTGGAAGAAGGGTGGGGGAGGGAAGATAAGTGGGAGAGGAGAGATACCTTTGCTAGGTATCCACGGGTAATGGAGATGTTAGCAAGATGCGAATGTGTTGGAGGGAATCTGGCGAGACAGAGTCCGAATGTACTCGCCAGTTCAGTGCGAAAAAAGTGAGGTCCAAAGTGCCTTATGGCTGATTGTTGAGGCTTTTACGTACAAAGCAGTTTGTTAATGCTGTTGTTAACAGGTTGGGGGGAATGTTTTTAGCCACTTATACGGTCATGCTCCATGGATGTTCTGCACATGCTACACTTGATGTTTGTGACCGGGCGAAGCTTCCCACGGGTGCTGCTCCCTGCAAGCCCTTTATATTGCACATTTTATGAAAGTAGTATCCTGGAATGTAAAGGGCCTTAGAGCCCCACAGAAAAGATTAATGGTTCTCAAACACCTTAAGAAATTAAAAGCAGATATTGCATTGCTTTAGGAGACGCACCTGGAGGAAGCTGACTTATGGCGTATGCAGCGTCTCTGGGTGGGGCGCGTCCTAGGTTCCCTATCAAGAAATAAGAAAGCGGGAGTGATAATTCTTATCCACAAACGGTTAAGCCACGATGTGGTCTCGACTGAATGTGATGAGGAGGGCAGGATTCTGCATCTTAAAATATCCACGGCTGTGGGTCCTCTAGACCTATTTAATGTATATGGGCCTAATGCTGGTCAGGCCTCCTTTTTTAGGAACCTGGAAAGCAAAGTTCTCCAAGTGGCAGGAAACCAGATCTTAGTCATGGGGGATCTCAATGCGGTACATAATCTGGCGGAAGATCGAAAACAAACTAAGCCCACGCACCAGCCTATGCAACCTATCAGAGGTGGGAGGTATTCCCTGGAACCTTTTATTAAATCCACGGGTATGATAGACATATGGAGGTTTCTTAATCCAGTGGAAAGGGAGTTCACACATTTTTCTCATGTACACCGGTCGTGGTCTAGGATTGACTATGCCCTGACCTCATCGCAGCTATCGAAAAAAGTTCTACTAGCAGAGATCACGGACATGGTGGTGTCTGATCACGCCCCGGTGTGCATCACTATTGCTGAAGCCACTCCTAGAGGCACTGATCGGGTGTGGCGCTTACCTAGTTACCTTATGTCAGATGATGATTTTTTAGATGGGTTGAAACATAGAAACATAGAATGTGTCGGCAGATAAGAACCATTTGGCCCATCTAGTCTGCCCAATATACTAAATACTATGGATAGCCCCTGGCTTTATCTTATATGAAGGATGGCCTTATGCCTATCCCATGCATGCTTAAACTCCTCCACTGTATTTGCAGCTGCCACTTCTGCAGGAAGGCTATTCCATGCATCCACTACTCTCTCAGTAAAGTAATACTTCCTGATATTACTTTTAAACCTTTGCCCCTCTAATTTAAAACTATGTCCTCTTGAAAGGCTGGTGGTGGGAGTTCCTAGATAACAATTCCAGCCATAGGGACAATCATTGCCTCCTTTCGGGACAACGCAAAGGCGGTTATTCGTGGGAACATTATCTCGTACACAACAGCTAGGGGGAGGAAGGTGTAGCTTGGGCTCCAGCAAGCCACTGATGAGGTTCGTGCCGCATACACCTCTTATTTAGCAAATCCTACTGATATAAACAAGGTCAGATGGGTAACGGCGAAACACAACTACGATCACAAGTTAGAACAACAGATTAAACTGCACATGGACTATCACTCGGCCAAGCTGTTTAAATATGGCAATAAGGCAGGTAAAATGCTGGCCAATTTGATCAACACACAATGTTACAGCCCCGCCATTAGGTCAATATTACATGATACAGGGAAAAAGCACACAAACCCGAAAGATATTGTGGAATGCTTCCGGAAATACTACGAAACACTTTATTCCCAAGACGGGTATAACCAGATAAGAGCAGAGGAACTCTTGGCTAAAGTCTCTCTCCCCAAACTTACGGAGGATATGTTGAACAGCCTCAATAAACCAATTTCAATTGAGGAGGTCCAATATACCATTAAATCGCTTGGTAACGGGAAGGCACCAGGTCCAGATGGGTTCCCGGCTGAGTTTTTCAAAGCCCTTACGGCGGAAGTCTCCCCAGTTCTTCAGGAGTTGTTTAACTCCTGTCTACACGGGGGTGACATTATGTCAACAGGAAAGCTAGCTGACATTAAATTTATCCCCAAGACGGGTAAAGATATTGCCCAGATGGGCTCATACTGCCCGATCTCGTTGATAAACCAAGACCTGAAAATTATGACAAAACTAATGACAAATAGGTTGGCTGAATTCATGCCAACCTTGATCGGTTCTCATCAGGTAGGGTTTATTAAGTGGAGAGCAGCGGTCACTAATATTAGAACAGTTTTAACGACACCGGATTATCTATTCCATAGTCAGGACCCTGCTATTTGCCCTGCTCTGTTATCTGTGGATACGGAAAAGGCCTTCGACAATGTGAACTGGAATTGGCTGGGAAGGACGCTGGAGGCCTTTGGTTTTGGAGGACCATTTCGGACGTTCCTTGACATACTATATGCTAGCCCGATGGCACAAGTTCACTTGCCTGTTTTTTTGTCGACGCCTTTCCGCCTCCACAGAGGTACGAGACAGGGATGCCCTCTATCCCCGCTCCTTTTTAATTTGGCCCTAGAACCTCTGGTTAGATTCCTGATACAGTCAGATTTGTATCAGGGGATTAAAGTAGGAACTAAAGAAACTAAACTCACCTGTTTCGCAGATGACATACTACTCTTTCTTAATTCCCCGGAAACAGAACTACGAGGCGTCCTAGACTCCTTACAATACTTTGGAGATATGACAGGATACCGTGTTAACGTGAATAAAAGCCAATTGCTATACTTAAAAGGCTACACCAGAGACCGTAGCGCACCGATTATGCTTCAGGATGTGGAGGTGGTCCCTCAATACCTGACATATCTTGGTATTAAAATAGGTAGGAGTCCACTATCTCTATACAAATTAAATTATGACCCGTTAATCAAGAAGATAGAGGAAGAACTTGACAAATGGCTGAACTTGCCGCTGTCTTTATTTGGGAGAGCCCATCTATTGAACTAAGTGTACTGACATAGGAGGTCACAATGATAGAAATTGGCACTCCAGATTACCAAGTGAAAAGGGCAATAATCAGAAAGTGGGTAATCTAAAATTTAATATTTATTGGTAATGCAGATAAAAAATAGGTTCCAAAATAAAGTGTGCTGTAGACAAACCTTGGGATAGAAATAATGTATAAACACTAGGACAACCTAAGCATCTATCCCAAATGAAAATTGACAAAAAATACACAATAATAGTGCACGGCAGCACCAGTAACCGTTTTGTCCTACCGGTACCGCGGAACAGGATGCGGATCGATCACCACCGTCGTCAGACCTTCGATAAAGGTTTCTCCAAAACAAAAGTTTGAAGAAAATATATGAACATCAGGCAGTGATGCACATGTGTGCAGGGTCCCTGTTAAGGCCCTATGGCTAGCTAGGAGATATATCCCTAATACTAAATGTAGGTAGCAGCCTCACCACAGGGCACTCGTCCTGACAAGGACGACCCCGTCCGGAACCTGTCCCTAGAATGAAAAAACTATGTGTCCCTAAAAGAAAAAAGAACTCCCTACACGCATGTTTCACTGCCTAAAAAAACAAATCAAAAGGCAATTCATCAGGGGAGAGATGAGGGAAGACGTACTAGGGATAGGTATAAGATGGACACTAATCCCTAGAGACCAGCCTAACTAAATATGTCAGCCAGTGGTGGGGGTAACCAGATGGTGGATACCTCCTTGGGCGGTCTCTGTAGATAAGGAGACTATGGTGCATGCAGTGACATGATATAGGAGAAGCTGCACATGGGACGCCAACCTGTCTGGCGTTTACACCATGTTTAAATATTCACCTCGCTGCCGCCTCCGCCGCCCACGATGTAGCAGGGCCAATGGGCGCATCCGTGCGCTCGCACGTCGGCGCCGCGCATGCGCTCACCGCAGAGTCAGAAGCGAGGTTTGAAACGCAAGGAAATGCCATAGATACCGGCTCTCTCCTGCGCATGCGCGGCCTCGTATGTTCTCACGATGCCGCGGCTGTCAGCTGTTTGACAGCAATACTATAGACAGAGACTAATGGCAGTTGTCTATTGGTGATGCGGAGTGGCAGAACGCTCGGAACTCGTGCTGTCAGCACCGCATCAAAGCCCAGAATCGGGCCATCAGTAAGAGGCAGTATTTAGGCAGTCCAGTCGGGTACAGACTAGACATAAAATCTCTGGATTATGGCAAAAACAGACACTATGATGTGAAGGCCAATAGATATATCTTGGCACCAAATATTGTAAATAGAATAGAAAGAGTAACATGAGTAGATATAAACAAGCTTGATACAGCCCTAAACAGTGTCTGCACCAATATTAAGGTGGGGGCACAGCTGAATCTTTCACAAAATATTAGAACAGTTTTAACGACACAGGATTATCTATTCCATAGTCAGGACCCTGCTATTTGCCCTGCTCTGTTATCTGTGGATGCGGAAAAGGCCTTCGACAATGTGAACTGGAATTGGCTGGGAAGGACGCTGGAGGCCTTTGGTTTTGGAGGACCATTTCGGACGTTCCTTGACACACTATATGCTAGCCCGATGGCACAAGTTCACTTGCCTGTTTTTTTGTCGACCCCTTTCCGCCTCCACAGAGGTACGAGACAGGGATGCCCTCTATCCCCGCTCCTTTTTAATTTGGCCCTAGAACCTCTGGTTAGATTCCTGATACAGTCAGATTTGTATCAGGGGATTAAAGTAGGAACTAAAGAAACTAAACTCACCTGTTTCGCAGATGACATACTACTCTTTCTTAATTCCCCGGAAACAGAACTACGAGGCGTCCTAGACTCCTTACAATACTTTGGAGATATGACAGAATACCGTGTTAACGTGAATAAAAGCCAATTGCTATACTTAAAAGGCTACACCAGAGACCGTAGCGCACCGATTATGCTTCATGATGTGGAGGTGGTCCCTCAATACCTGACATATCTTGATATTAAAATAAGTAGGAGTCCACTATCTCTATACAAATTAAATTATGACCCGTTAATCAAGAAGATAGAGGAAGAACTTGACAAATGGCTGAACTTGCCGCTGTCTTTATTTGGGAGAGCCCATCTATTGAAGATGGTTAGCTTTGCCAGGCTACTTTATTCCATGCAAACCATTCCTCTCCTGCTAAAACATATAGATATTGCAAAGATTCAAAAAGCTTTCTCGCGTTTTTTGTGGCGAGGTAAGAGACCGAGGATCGCGTACGCGAAACTATGCCGGCTGAAGTAGGAGGGTGGTTTACAGATGCCTAATGTCAGGAATTATAATTTGGCTTCCCTCTGGAGACATATTAAGGATTGGTTGAAAGGATCCTCAAATTTCTCCAATACTCCTTTGGAGAAGGAATTAGCTGCTCCATGGGGTTTGGGAGCCATCTTACACACTAGAATTCGAGACATTCCCCTCACTCTGAGAAAATATACGCTACTAAAAGATACTCTAGCAGCGTGGAAAGGGGTGCGTAAACTGTTTCGATTGCCTATGTATCTCTCTCCATATATGCCATTATGGACCCTCCCGGCCTTTCCAGCAGGGAGACAGTCGGTAATGTTCACATTGTGGAAGGAGAAAGGTATTACCTCTTTAAAGCAGCTACTTAATCAAACGGAAAGTGAATTACTATCATGGCAGGCTATCCAGTCACAGTTCCGGTTGCCTCCCTTGCACTTTCTCCCCTATAACCAATTAAGATCATTTTGTCGGTCTCAGTCATTAAATATGGGAGACCAGGAAAGGAGAGCCTGGTTCGATGCCCTAATGGGGAATCAAAACTGCTCTCTATCAGACCTGTACCGGAAAATTCAGAATACTCACTCGATTCCTCTAGAAGCAAAAGTATACCAGAAATGGGAAAATGAGCTTGATGACACGGCATTAGTTCCAAAGCTAAAAGAGGGTATGGAGCGTGTGAGGCAGGCGACTGGTAACAAGACATGAAGAGAAATGCACTTCAGGATTTTGCACAAAGCAACATACGCATTTGACTTATCTTACAGGGATGCCCCAGCACACTATCTTAGATGGTGCCAAAATGTCAATTACAGAAAGCCAATCTGTTGCATGGGTTATGGGACTGCCCTTCTTTAATTCCCCTGTGGAAAGGTGCATTAGAACTCATGAAGCAGATCTGGGGGGTAGAGGTACAATTAACTCCACTGCATTGTATCTTTCATTACATTCCTTGGGATTCCAAAGGGGAAATAACTCACTCCACATATCAAGGGCATCCATTTATTTATACCGGCAGTAAAAAAAACGATATTGAGACACTGGATATTTCCTACCGTCCCCACACTGGACGAAACTGTGGGCATTATGAGTCGCATTCTTTATATGGATAGGTTGGAAGCAGAAAATAATAAAGAGAAGTCCACAAAGCCATTTTTCAGCAAGTGGAAGGAATTTATTAGCCATGTTCTGACTCCTACTGAAATTCAAGAGGTAATGAAGCCTTTTCGCCACACTAAGTGGTACCTGGAAGAACAGATAAGGGGGACGTTGGGTAAACTAGGGGCAGAAAACACATGATGGTAGTCTATACTAACAGGAGATTAAGGTGAGGTATCTTCTGGTTGCAGACAGGGAAATTGACCAGCGAGATGCTTTCGTGCAGACATCCTTAATGGAGAGTTATTTTTCTTGATCGACGGTTGGGCTCAAAAGTTGGGGTAATCAAAGGTTCGTGGGAGGGAGAAAATTGAAAAAAGGGGAAATATGCTTATTTTATGACACATAGTTAAGGCTGCGTGCAGCCTGTAATTGTGGGAGGGGCCAGGTCCCCCTTCTTAAACCCCCTCGTCCAGCTCACCTCACCGCGCCCGCCTACTCGTACTTCCTGTGACTCCCGTCACTTCCAGTAAGCACGCCTCCCCAGGTAAGCACCGCCGCACGCCTCACGCCTCCCGCCGCGCACCTCGTACCTCGTGTCTCCGGTCCGTCCGACATCAGGACCAGGGTTGCCCGCTGGTCCGCTCCCCCTCACCGCATACGGCTTCCCTGCACTGCGAGCTCCCTCCACCGCCGTCCTGTCAGACGCGTCCATCCTCTCGCGAGAGGTCGGGCGCATGCGCAGCCGGCTCCCGGTCTCAGCTGCCGTCTGCCGCACTGAGCGCTGGCCGCTGGGGGGGGGGGGGGAACAGAGGGGGAGTCCCGCTCACTGCCTCCGTCCCTCTTCCACGGCCGGGCCGCACACCACGGCCGCCCCCGCCTCCCACGCTCCTGTCAGTGCCGCGGCGGCAGGAGCCTGTCCCTGCTACGTTTTTTCCCCAGTTGGGGTAACAGGGTCACATATGGCTCCCACCCACCGTCCCCAGCTCGCCACACTATCCGTGCTCACCTTGCATAACCCCTGCTTTGTGCTGGCGTCCTGGCCGCAGTGCTGTCCGTGCCCCCAGAGCCCAGGTCCCCCCCCACACCCGTGGGATGCAGGTCCGCATCCCTTCACGTCTCACTCTGCTCCATCCAGTTCGCCCGTTCCTGGCTCCTGTGTCCAACCACCAGGCCACCCGCACCTGCCAGGTCGGTACGTGTCACAGGCTCCTCCACGCCCACCCAGGTTGGACCCATGGCCCTCCAGGCCCGCTCACGCCCCTGCCAGCCACGCACCATCCTGCGGTCCCACGGCCTTCCAGCCTGGCCTTGCGGGGGCTCCGGCCCTTGCTGCTCCCAATTTTCACATTTGTGTTCCTTTCCCAGGTGCCAGTAGCGTTCGTGGTCCCCGACGTGTTTTGTCTCGACTTCCTGACTTCAGGTTTAGGTATTGGGCGGGGGTCTTACGTTCTCACCCAAAAAAATAAAAAATTGTTTTTCCGACAGGTCCTGCAGAAGGTCGCTGCCGGCCACTCGCGCCGGCCACAAGCTTGAGGGTTTTCAGGTAGGTAATTCTGGGCTGCACCCCGCAGTTCCTCTTACCTGCATCCCGGGTTGCCTCCCCGGAGGCATTCAAGGGATGTTTCTCTCTTACTTAACCTGAGACGTTCAGGTGTCCTCCCTGTCCAGGTACCCTGAAGCGTTCAGGTGTCTTCTCTGTCCATCTTAGCCTGAGGCGTTCTGGTGTCTTCTCTGTCCAGGTACCCTGAAGCGTTCAGGTGTCTTCTCTGTCCATCTCGGCCTGAGACATTCAGGTGTCTTCTCTGTCCAGGTACCCTGAAGCGTTCAGGTGTCTTCTCTGTCCATCTTAGCCTGAGGCGTTCAGGTGTCTTCTCTGTCCAGGTACCCTGAAGCGTTCAGGTGTCTTCTCTGTCCATCTTAGCCTGAGGCGTTCAGGTGTCCTCGCTGTCCAGGTACCCTGAAGCGTTCAGGTGTCTCCTCTGTCCAGCTTAACCTGAGACGTTCAGGTGTCTTCTCTGTCCATCTTAGCCTGAGGCGTTCAGGTGTCCTCGCTGTCCAGGTACCCTGAAGCGTTCAGGTGTCTCCTCTGTCCACTGTTGCCTGTAGCATCAGGGTCTCGTTCCTGGTTTCTTCAGCCCACTGTGTGCAGCCACCATTACTGTAGTTAGCCGGTGCGTCAGGTGTCTCCCAGTTCCTACGTATCTTGCGGCACCCAGGCAACCCTGCTCACGTCCCTACCTGAAACGTTCAGGTCACTCCTCGCCGCTCATCCTGGAACATCCAGGCCTCCTTCTTACCGCAGTCTTCGACTCCGCCTCCTGGCTCTCCAGATACCCCTCTGTTTTTGGTTTCATGTGTCATCCACGTCTCCCTGTTTCCGTTATTAGCCGACACAGCGGTGTGTCGGTACGCATCACCATTGGTTTTCAGGTCCCGCTCGGCAATTTTCTAACGCCGCTCCTAACTTTTCCAGTCCTCAGGGCTAGCCGGGTCATTCCCATCGATCCTCAGATGGTAAGGCAAGGGTGTTGAATCCACGCTCTCAGGTACGTCCTCAAATACGTTCGCCCACGGCCTCAGTAATCACGGTACACGGTCCCCATGACCTCTCCAGCTGCCATATTGTTGTCTCTAATTCCAGGTTTCACATAAGGTCTCTGCTATCTTCAGAGCCATGTCTCAGGTGTCAGATGTCGACGACGCATTGTCCCTCCCGGGTACTTCGGTCTCTGGCCAAGGCGGCCCAGTAGCCCTCTGAAGATGGACCGTACCAAGGCTCATTGCGGAGTTGGGCAGAAGGGGTATCAGGCACCCAGCGTCAGCCAGAAAGGCCGAGCTATACAGGCTGTTGATGACCGAACCCGGTCCTCCTGAAAGAGAAGATCCACCCCCAGCCATCCAGCAGTCCTTGGTGCAGTTACAGGCCTCCATGGATTCGCTCATCTCATCCGTTGCCGACATCAGGACCAGGGTGGTGGACTTGGAGTCCAGAACACCGGCGTCATCCCAGGCGGTGGTCCCCCTCACCGATCCCCCTCTGTATCAGCTACCGGCTCCAGGTACGACCCCGGCTGCTCCCGTGGTGGCTCCTGCACACTTCTTGCCGGACAACATCAGGAGGGACATCTTGGCGGGCAAGGACGTGAATCTCGCGTCCATCCTGATTGCGTCCCACGATGCCGCAGATAATAAGACCTTTGACTGCGGGGAAATCTCGGTGGTCCTTCGGGCCAAGGATGCCCGTCTCAATCGCAAGCTCTCTGTACCTGAGTTCGTTTTGGCCTTTGGCCTGTATAGAGACGTGATCTGCTCCGCCTATCCAGCTCGCCGGGAGGAGCTGGACACGTATCTACACAGGGTTACTGATCTTGGGCACAAGTACGGCGGCACGGCTTTATACGATTACCACCGCTCCTTTTCAGCCAAGGCCGCCGCCGCGCTGACCCAGTTTCAGTTCTCCGTCAACTGGGCTACTCTGGACATGGAATTGTTCTGCCGGCATTTCGCCGGTCTCCGGGCCCCCGCCTGTTCGACTTGTCAGTCGATTTTTCATTCCACAGAGTGGTGTCCTCTAACTGCCACGGCCCAACCAGACAAGGTCATCCCAGGCCCCTCCGGGGTCCCCCGCAGCCCCTCCTCCACTGATAAGTTAGGCAGACCCATCGTTTACCTTGGCAACAGCCAAGTATGCAACAACTTCAACTTCGGTTCCTGTCTCTTCAGCGGTTGCAGGGCCCTGCACATCTGCTCCATCTGCTTCAGGGCTCACCCCAGGTCCACATGTCCCAAAAAGGCGTCCAAGCGCCTATGACTGGCCGATTGCAACATTGACCTCCTGGCCCTCCTGTTGCGGGAACATCCGGTTCCGGGATTCGTGGACTTCCTGATCACTGGCCTCTGCTTCGGCTTTGACACAGGGTTGGTGGCACTCCCCCATTCCAACTGGGAGTGCGACAATCTGCAGTCAGCCAGGTCAGATCCTGCCACTGTGCAGGAACTCCTGAACTTGGAGGTTGAGAAAGGGTTCCTTCTGGGCCCTTTCAACCAGGTTCCTTTCTCTCGCTGGCGGATCAGCCCCATAGGAATAGTGTCCAAAAAAGATTCAAATAAAAAACGTTTAATTTACGATCTCTCCGCCCCCCATGATTCCGTCATCCCCAGCATCAATTCACTCATTCCTTCCAAAGAATTTGCCATGACATATGCATCCATCGACGAAGCCATTGCCCTCATCCTTAGTGCCGGGAAAGGCGCCTGGTTGTCTAAAACTGACATAGCGGATGCCTTCAAACTGCTGCCTATCGCCCCACACCTATGGCAGTTTTATGGTATTCAGTGGGAGGGCAGGTTCTATTTTGCCAACCGGTTGACGTTTAGCTCTAAAAGCAGCCCGTGGTTATTCGACCAACTGGCGCAGGCTCTACACTGGATCCTGATCCACCACGGCAGCGCCCCAGCGGTCGTCCACTACTTGGACGACTTTCTCCTCATAGAACCTCCGCTATGTCAGCCATCCGGGCTGCACTCCCTCCTGGAGCTCTTTGCCGCCCTTTTCATCCCAATATCGCAGGGGAAGACCTCGGGGCCGGTCACTTCCATCACCTTTCTGGGTATTGTCCTGGACTCCGACAGGATGGAGGCCAGGCTTCCAGAGGCAAAGCTGTTCCAAATCCGGGAAGTCGTGGCAAGGTCGAGCTACAGTCCATCCTGGGTCGGCTGAACTTTGCCTTGAGGGTGATGCCCCAGGGCAGGGCCTTCATTTCCCTCCTGCTCTCGCTCCTTCCTACAGCCTCCGAACCCAGCAGCATTGTCCACTTGGACAGGGCTGCCATGGCAGACTTGCGCATGTGGGACAGCTTTCTTTCAACCTGGAACGGGGTCAGCCTGTTTGTCCCCTCATGGTCCCAGTCATCCGCCAGGGTGTTTTCTGATGCCACGGCATCCCGGGGTTTCGCTGCCATCTTCGGGTCCCAGTGGTTAGCGGGTCCATGGCCTCCTCAGGTCAGTTCTGACCCTCAGTCCCTCAGGTCGTCCCCGTTTCTGGAATGTTATCCCATCGTGGCGGCCGCGTCCGTCTGGGGTCACCTCTGGGCTAATTCCAGTGTCATGTTCATCTCTGACAGGACCTGGTGGACATCATCTCCAAAGGCCAAGCCAAGTCTGCCAGGGTCATGTCCCTTTTACGCAAACTGGTCTGGCTGGCCATGATCAATAACTTTCATTTCTCATGTTCCCATATTACAGGTGCCAGCAACATGGCGGCCGATGCCTTATCCAGATTCAATTTTCAAACCTTCTTTCAGGTATGTCCCGAAGCAGACCGGACCGGGGCCCGGATTCCCGGCTTCAGCGACCTGATGTTGGATTGAGGTCTCTGCTGGCAACCGCTAAGGACCTCATGCACCGATCCCTCTCTGTCAACACGGCCCGCAATTACAGCACAGGTTGGAACCTCTTTCAAAAATTTTCCAGGGACCATCCTCAACAGGATACGGCCTTCGTTTCTTACATCATGGCTTTCATGGCCCATTGCCATGTCAACCTCAAGCTGGCACCCAGCACCATCCGTTTGTACCTAGCCGGGGCACAACATTTCTTAGTCCTACAGAATCCAGAGGTTCGCTCGGCGTTCACATCCCAAGCCGTCAAGGCCACACTCAGGGGCATTGAGAAAAGCAGTAAGGACTCAAATCCTTCCCGTCGGCCGGTCTCCGGCGAACTATTCAGGCAGCTGTCTGCATCCCTAGATGGCAACCCTTTTGGCCCTTCCGTTAGTCTGGTCATCAAGGCCGCAATGTATCTAAGCTTCTACGGCTTCCTACGTCCAGGAGAATTCTCAGTTTCTTCCCAGAAGACGATCTTTCTGAAGAAGAAGCAGCTGTCCTGGAGCCAGGATCATCTGGTGTTAAGCCTTCCTTCCACCAAGACGTCCCAAACCGGTCCTCCCATACAGATCCGCTTCTTCAAGTCCGAAAACGCCTGGTGTCCGGTGGTGGTACTCCGACGTCTCCTTGATTCCATGCCATCTCCAGATCCAGAGTCTCCTTTGCTTCCATTCCAAGGGAAACCCCTATCCACGCCACAGTTCGTCTCACACATCAGATCCCTGGTCGCAGGGTTGGGGGTGGACCCCAAAACTATATCAGGACATTCCTTCCGCATCGGAGCTGCCTCTGCAGCTTCCAAGCATGGGAAGCCTCCGCACGTCATTCGTCACATGGGTAGGTGGAGATCTGCCTGTTTTTCCCGGTACATCCCAGATCCGCTGACTGAAACCCGCCAGGTATTCCATTCCTTGGTTTTGTAGTACTGTTCCAACATGCATTAAACAACAGCACTTCTCCTACCCGGTGTCTTTTGGCCCTCTTTTAGGCAGGCCCACGTCCCGTGGCTCCAGGCACACACCAGCCACTGTTAGGGCCCCCTCCTGTCACCTTACTGACCATGGCTGCGGCCACAAATAGTTAAGGCTGCGTGCAGCCTGTAATTGTGGGAGGGGCCAGGTCCCGCTTCTTAAACCCCCTCGTCCAGCTCACCTCACCGCGCCCGCCTACTCGTACTCCCCCCCCCCTTTCCCACCCCTTTCTTTCTACTCTCCCTAGGGTTGGCCCTCTTTTAGGCAGGCCCACGTCCCGTGGCTCCAGGCACACACCAGCCACTGTTAGGGCCCCCTCCTGTCACCTTACTGACCATGGCCGCGGCTACAATTTATTGTATGTGTATTTGAAGTGACATCTCTATCTATTAAAGGGTTTCTACCACTTCGTTTCACATAATTAGCTTTCAGACACTAGCGATCCGCTAGTGTCTGCTCTACCGAACCATCCTAATATAATTACTTTTGGGGCAGCCGTTTCGCTAAAAAAAGAACTTATATAGATATGCTAATGAGCCTCTAGGTGCTATGGGGGCGTCATTAGCACCTAGAGGCTCGGTCTACCTTCACAAACTGCCGCCGCCCAGCGCGTCCCACCAGCCCGCCCATCTCCTCCGGAATGCGATCCTCCCTGTGAGCGTATGTATTCGGCGCATGCGCAGTGAATGTCTGACCGCTTCCCTGCTCAGACATCTCCACTGCGCCTGTTCCTCGGAGCACTATGACATCATCGGCGCAGGCGCAGTGGAGATGTCTGAGCAGGGAAGCGGTCAGACATTCACTGCGCATGCGCCGAATACATACGCTCACAGGGAGGATCGCATTCCGGAGGAGATGGGCGGGCTGGAAGGACGCGCTGGGCGGCGGCAGTTTGTGAAGGTAGACCGAGCCTCTAGGTGCTAATGACGCCCCCATAGCACCTAGAGGCTCATTAGCATATCTATATAAGTTCTTTTTTTAGCGAAACGGCTGCCCCAAAAGCAATTATATTAGGATGGTTCGGTAGAGCAGACACTAGCGGATCGCTAGTGTCTGAAAGCTAATTATGTGAAAACAAAGTGGTAGAAACCCTTTAAGTGTTACTATTGCCTCTGTACGCTGCTTATTGATGTTTCCCTGAATAAAAGTATATTTAAAAAAAATATATAAGTATGTGAACCCTTTGGAATGATATGGATTTCTGCACAAATTGGTCATAAGTCACAACAATAGACAATCACAGTCTGCCTAAACTAATAACACACAAAGAATTAAATGTTAACCATGTTTTTATTGAACACACCATGTAAACATTCACAGTGCAGGTGGAAAAAGTATGTTAACCCTTGGATTTAATAACTGGTTGAACCTCCTTTGGCAGCAATAACTTCAACCAAACGTTTCCTGTAGTTGCAGATCAGACGTGCACAACGGTCTGGAGTAATTCTTGACCATTCCTCTTTACAGAATTGTTTCAGTTCAGCAATATTCTTGGGATGTCTGGTGTGAATCGCTTCCTTGAGGTTATGCCACAGCATCTCAATCGGGTTGAGGTCAGGACTCTGACTGGGCCACTCCTGAAGGCGTATTTTCTTCTGTTAAAGCCATTCTTAGTAAAAAAATAAAACCCATTTTGTGCAAAGTACTTATTATTGCAGCCTTTGCTGCATCTGTGAATGTTAAAAATAAGCTTGAAATACTTCAATAATTATCTGGGTTTTAAAAAACACCAATTTTTGCAATACCCTTCATCTGGGGCCTCTGCCGCATTAGTCAGTGTGCAATTTAAGCTAGAAATAAAGCTATAATTTTTTGGGTTTTAAAAAACACCCTTTTTGGGCAAAATACTCAATTTTACAGCCCTTGCTGCATCTGTACATGCGAAATTCAAGCTTTATATACTGCTGTCATATTGTCACCGCCAGCTCTGTGAGAAGGTCTGTTAGACGTTCTTCGCTACCTCTTGCATGACGTTCTTTGTTTTGGTTTCACTTTGTCATCTCCTTTCCTTCTCCCAGCTGTCACCTATTTGCACTGAGTGTATATATTCCCTCTATCATAAAGACGTTTGCATGGGCATAGCAGTCAGGGAGAGCTCTAGGGGTTTTATAGGGCTCACCCATATGCTCCTTAGTTTGGGATCAAGCCAGTCGGATGTTTATTTATAAGTTCCAGCTTTCTGCAACACATCTGTGACATTATAAACCGCCATAACCGTCTTAAGCATGGATCCGGTTTCAGCCTTGATTGACTGCATGCAAGGTCTTTCACTGGAGGTAGCAAATCTCCGTAAAACTGTGTCTCAGTTTCAGGTGACCGGTTCTGCTTGCATTCATGGAGTTTGGTCCGAGCCTAAGATCTCGCTTCCGGATACGTTCTCCGGGGGTAGTGAGAATTTTGTTCACTTTGGAGAGACTTGGAAACTCAATTTTCGGCCTACTTCCCCATTCCTCTGGTGATTAGGAGCAGAGGGTGGGGATCATCATCTCGCTGCTCAGGGATAATGCTCAGTCTTGGGCCTCTACGCTGCCGGTCGGGACACGGCCCCTCCGATCGGTGGATTAATTTTTTGTAGCCCTGGGGCAGATATATGATGACCGTACTGGCTGAATCGAAACTGCGTCTTTTATGCCAGGGTAAACAGTCCGCAGAGATACACTGCGTGCAGAATTATTAGGCAAATGAGTATTTTGATCACATCATCCTCTTTTTGCATGTTGTCTTACTCCAAGCTGTATAGGCTCGAAAGCCTACTACCAATTAAGCATATTAGGTGATGTGCATCTCTGTAATGAGAAGGGGTGTGGTCTAATGACATCAACACCCTATATTAGGTGTGCATAATTATTAGGCAACTTCCTTTCCTTTGGCAAAATGGGTCAAAAGAAGGACTTGACAGGCTCAGAAAAGTCAAAAATAGTGAGATATCTTGCAGAGGGATGCAGCACTCTTAAAATTGCAAAGCTTCTGAAGCATGATCATTGAACAATCAAGCGTTTCATTCAAAATAGTCAACAGGGTCGCAAGAAGCGTGTGGAAAAACCAAGGCGCAAAATAACTGCCCATGAACTGAGAAAAGTCAAGCGTGCAGCTGCCAAGATGCCACTTGCCACCAGTTTGGCCATATTTCAGAGCTGCAACATCACTGGAGTGCCCAAAAGCACAAGGTGTGCAATACTCAGAGACATGGCCAAGGTAAGAAAGGCTGAAAGACGAGCACCACTGAACAAGACACACAAGCTGAAACGTCAAGACTGGGCCAAGAAATATCTCAAGACTGATTTTTCTAAGGTTTTATGGACTGATGAAATGAGAGTGAGTCTTGATGGGCCAGATGGATGGGCCCGTGGCTGGATTGGTAAAGGGCAGAGAGCTCCAGTCCGACTCAGACGCCAGCAAGGTGGAGGTGGAGTACTGGTTTGGGCTGGTATCATCAAAGATGAGCTTGTGGGGCCTTTTCGGGTTGAGGATGGAATCAAGCTCAACTCCCAGTCCTACTGCCAGTTTCTGGAAGACACCTTCTTCAAGCAGTGGTACAGGAAGAAGTCTGCATCCTTCAAGAAAAACATGATTTTCATGCAGGACAATGCTCCATCACACGCGTCCAAGTACTCCACAGCGTGGCTGGCAAGAAAGGGTATAAAAGAAGAAAATCTAATGACATGGCCTCCTTGTTCACCTGATCTGAACCCCATTGAGAACCTGTGGTCCATCATCAAATGTGAGATTTACAAGGAGGGAAAACAGTACACCTCTCTGAACAGTGTCTGGGAGGCTGTGGTTGCTGCTGCACGCAATGTTGATGGTGAACAGATCAAAACACTGACAGAATCCATGGATGGCAGGCTTTTGAGTGTCCTTGCAAAGAAAGGTGGCTATATTGGTCACCGACTTGTTTTTGTTTTGTTTTTGAATGTCAGAAATGTATATTTGTGAATGTTGAGATGTTATATTGGTTTCACTGGTAAAAATAAATAATTGAAATGGGTATATACTTGTTTTTTGTTAAGTTGCCTAATAATTATGCACAGTAATAGTCACCTGCACACACAGATATCCCCCTAAAATAGCTAAAACTAAAAACAAACTAAAAACTACTTCCAAAAATATTCAGCTTTGATATTAATGAGTTTTTTGGGTTCATTGAGAACATGGTTGTTGTTCAATAATAATATTAATTCTCAAAAATACAACTTGCCTAATAATTCTGCACTCCCTGTATATTGTTCAGAATTTCGGAGATGGGCAGCTGATACTGGTTGGAATGATGCTGCACTCCGAAGTCAATTTTGCCATGGTCTTTCGGAAAGATTGAAAGATGCATTTGCTTTTCATGAGAGACCAGCCTCGTTAGAATCTGCCATGTCTCTAGCTGTTCGTATTGACAGGCGTCTTAGAGAGAGAGAGAGGAGACTACTCCTTCCTGTCATATTCAGTCCAAGGACAGTGGAGCTGTCTCATTCAGTGCGCAGGGGTCTCAGTCTCTCTCAATCCCCTCTGAGGAGGAGGCCATGCAGCTGGGTTTGCTTGCCTCTGATAGTAGAGGATTCAGCTCTCAGAGGAGGGTTTGTTTCTGTTGTGGGGGTATAAATCATTTGTCTAATGTTTGCCCCTCTAGGAGATTCTTGGAAATTTCTGAGAGTAATAAAAGAAAAACAAAAAGAAAAAAACCCTCTAAAAACTTACCATTTGCTACTATTCGCAAGGTTAATGTCGAAATTGAAGGTTTGCCATTTACTTGTAGTTCCCGTTTTCTCCTACCTGCCAGGGTTGCGCTAGACAGCAAGAACATTGTTTGTGAGATTTTTGTAGATAGTGGAGCAGCTGTCAATCTCATTGATAATCAATTTGCAATAACGCATGGTTTCCAGGTATGCACTTTGGAAAAGGATATATCTGTTTTTGCTATCGATTCCGCTCCACTTTCTCAAAGATTGTTAAAGGGCATAGTTCACAATATCCGTTTGACTGTTGCTGATGCTCATGTTGAGGATATGTCATGTTTCGTCTTAAGCGGATTACCTACTCCTCTAGTGTTGGGGCTACCCTGGCTCACTAAACATAACCTCACCATTGATTGGCAAGCAAGGCAAATAAATGGTTGGAGTGAGTTTTGCAGACAGAATTGCCTCACGGCGTCTCTTTCAGAGGTTTCTACCAAGACTGTGCCATCTTTTCTCTCTGAATTTTCGGATGTGTTTTCCGAGAGTGGTGTCCAGGAGTTGCCCCCGCATCGGGAGTACGACTGCCCTATTAATCTCATCCCAAACTGCCAAAATTACGTTTATACAATCTCTCCCAACCTAAAAGAGTCGCTCTGAGAGCCTGAGAAAGGGACACATCCGACCCTCGAAGTCACCTGTTGCCGCAGTTTTTTTTTTGTTAAGAAAAAAGATGGCTCTTTAACCACCTCCGGACCGCCTAACGCAGATTCGCGTTACGGAGGTGGCAACCCTGCGCTCAGCGACGCATATACGCGTCATCTCCCGTGAGCCGAGATTTCCTGTGAACGCGCGCACACAGGCGCGCGCGCTCACAGGAACGGAAGGTAAGAGAGTGGATCTCCAGCCTGCCAGCGGCGATCGTTCGCTGGCAGGCTGGAGATGTGATTTTTTTAACCCCTAACAGGTATATTAGACGCTATTTTGATAACAGCGTCTAATATACCTGCTACCTGGTCCTCTGGTGGTCCCCTTTGTTTGGATCAACCACCAGAGGACACAGGTAGCTCACTAATACACTGCGTGCAGAATTATTAGGCAAATGAGTATTTTGACCACATCATCCTCTTTATGCATGTTGTCTTACTCCAAGCTGTATAGGCTCGAAAGCCTACTACCAATTAAGCTTACCAATTAAGCATTATTTACCAGGAAAGGTTAAAGGACCTTAATATGTATAGCTTGGAAGAAAGAAGAGACAGAGGGGATATGATAGAAACTTTTAAATACATAAAGGGAATCAACTCGGTAAAGGAGGAGAGCATATTTAAAAAGAAGAAAAACTACCACAAGAGGACACAGTTTTAAATTAGAGGGGCAAAGGTTTAAAAGTAATATAAGTAAGTATTACTTTACTGAGAGAGTAGTGGATGCATGGAATAGCCTTCCTGCAGAAGTGGTAGCTGCAAATACAGTGAAGGGGTTTAAGCATGCATGGGATAGGCACAAGGCCATCCTTCATATAAGATAGGGCCGGGGGCTATCCATAGTATTCAGTATATTGGGCAGACTAGATGGGCCAAATGGTTCTTATCTGCCGACACATTCTATGTTTCTATGTTTCTATTAAGCATATTAGGTGATGTGCCTCCTGTAATGAGAAGGGATGTGGTCTAATCACATCAACACCCTATATTAGGTGTGCATAATTATTAGGCAACTTCCTTTCCTTTGGCAAAATGGGTCAAAAGAAGGACTTGACAGGCTCAGAAAAGTCAAAAATAGTGAGATATCTTGCAGAGGGATGCAGCACTCTTAAAATTGCAAAGCTTCTGAAGCGTGATCATTGAACAATCAAGCGTTTCATTCAAAATAGTCAACAGGGTCGCAAGAAGCATGTGGAAAAACCAAGGCGCAAAATAACTGCCCATGAACTGAGAAAAGTCAAGCGTGCAGCTGCCAAGATGCCACTTGCCACCAGTTTGGCCATATTTCAGAGCTGCAACATCACTGGAGTGCCCAAAAGCACAAGGTGTGCAATACTCAGAGACATGGCCAAGGTAAGAAAGGCTGAAAGACGACCACCACTGAACAAGACACACAAGCTGAAACGTCAAGACTGGGCCAAGAAATATCTCAAGACTGATTTTTCTAAGGTTTTATGGACTGATGAAATGAGAGTGAGTCTTGATGGGCCAGATGGATGGGCCCGTGGCTGGATTGGTAAAGGGCAGAGAGCTCCAGTCCGACTCAGACGCCAGCAAGGTGGAGGTGGAGTACTGGTTTGGGCTGGTATCATCAAAGATGAGCTTGTGGGGCCTTTTCGGGTTGAGGATGGAGTCAAGCTCAACTCCCAGTCCTACTGCCAGTTTCTGGAAGACACCTTCTTCAAGCAGTGGTACAGGAAGAAGTCTGCATCCTTCAAGAAAAACATGATTTTCATGCAGGACAATGCTCCATCACACGCGTCCAAGTACTCCACAGCGTGGCTGGTAAGAAAGGGTATAAAAGAAGAAAATCTAATGACATGGCCTCCTTGTTCACCTGATCTGAACCCCATTGAGAACCTGTGGTCCATCATCAAATGTGAGATTTACAAGGAGGGAAAACAGTACACCTCTCTGAACAGTGTCTGGGAGGCTGTGGTTGCTGCTGCACGCAATGTTGATGGTGAACAGATCAAAACACTGACAGAATCCATGGATGGCAGGCTTTTGAGTGTCCTTGCAAAGAAAGGTGGCTATATTGGTCACTGATTTGTTTTTGTTTTGTTTTTGAATGTCAGAAATGTATATTTGTGAATGTTGAGATGTTATATTGGTTTCACTGGTAAAAATAAATAATTGAAATGGGTATATATTTGTTTTTTGTTAAGTTGCCTAATAATTATGCACAGTAATAGTCACCTGCACACACAGATATCCCCCTAAAAAAGCTAAAACTAAAAACAAACTAAAAACTACTTCCAAAAATATTCAGCTTTGATATTAATGAGTTTTCTGGGTTCATTGAGAACATGGTTGTTGTTCAATAATAAAATTAATTCTCAAAAATACAACTTGCCTAATAATTCTGCACTCCCTGTATGTTGCACCAAGCACCACTACACTACCCCCCCTGTCACTTATTAACCCCTTATTCACCCTTGATCACCCTTGATCACCCCATATAGACTCCCTGATCAACCCCCTGTCATTGATCACCCCCCTGTCATTGATCACCCCCCTGTAAGGCTCTATTCAGATGTCCGTATGATTTTTACGGATCCACTGATAGATGGATCGGATCCGCAAAACGCATACGGACGTCTAAATGGAGCCTTACATGGGGGTGATCAATGACGGGGGTGATCACCCCATATAGACTCCCTGATCACCCCCCTGTCATTGATCACCCCCCTGTAAGGCTGCATTCAGATGTCCGTATGATTTTTACGGATCCACTGATACATGGATCGGATCCGCAAAACACCTACGGACATCTGAATGGAGCCTTACAGGGGAGTGATCAATGACGGAGGTGATCACCCCATATAGACTCCCTGATCACCCCCCTGTCATTGATCACCCCCCTGTCATTGATCACCCCCCTGTAAGGCTGCATTCAAAAGTCCGTATGATTTTTACGGATCCACTGATACATGGATCGGATCCGCAAAACACGTACGGACATCTGAATGGAGCCTTACAGGGGAGTGATCAATGACGGAGGTGATCACCCCATATAGACTCCCTGATCACCCCCCTGTCATTGATCACCCCCCTGTCATTGATCACCCCCCTGTCATTGATCACCCCCCTGTAAGGCTGCATTCAGATGTCCGTATGATTTTTACGGATCCACTGATACATGGATCGGATCCGCAAAACACGTACGGACATCTGAATGGAGCCTTACAGGGGAGTGATCAATGACGGAGGTGATCACCCCATATAGACTCCCTGATCACCCCCCTGTCATTGATCACCCCCCTGTCATTGATCACCCCCCTGTAAGGCTCCATTCAGACATTTTTTTGGCCCAAGTTAGCGGAAATTATTATTTTTTTTCTTACAAAGTCTCATATTCCACTAACTTGTGTCAAAAAATAAAATCTCACATGAACTCACCATACCCCTCACGGAATCCAAGTGCGTAAAATTTTTTAGACATTTATATTCCAGACTTCTTCTCACGCTTTAGGGCCCCTAGAATGCCAGGGCAGTATAAATACCCCACATGTGACCCCATTTCGGAAAGAAGACACCCCAAGGTATTCGCTGATGGGCATAGTGAGTTCATAGAAGTTTTTATTTTTTGTCACAAGTTAGTGGAATATGAGACTTTGTAAGAAAAAAAATATATAAAAAATCATCATTTTCCGCTAACTTGTGACAAAAAATAAAAAGTTCTATGAACTCACTATCAGCGAATACCTTAGGGTGTCTACTTTCTGAAATGGGGTCATTTGTGGGGTGTTTGTACTGTCTGGGCATTGTAGAACCTCAGGAAACATGACAGGTGCTCAGAAAGTCAGAGCTGCTTCAAAAAGCGGAAATTCACATTTTTGTACCATAGTTTGTAAACGCTATAACTTTTACCCAAACCATTTTTTCTTTACCCATAATTTTTTTTTATCAAAGACATGTAGAACAATAAATTTAGAGAAAAATTTATATACGGATGTCGTTTTTTTTGCAAAATTTTACAACTGAAACTGAAAAATGTCATTTTTTTGCAAAAAAATCGTTAAATTTCGATTAATAACAAAAAAAGTAAAAATGTCAGCAGCAATAAAATACCACCAAATGAAAGCTCTATTAGTGAGAAGAAAAGGAGGTAAAATTCATTTGGGTGGTAAGTTGCATGACCGAGCAATAAACGGTGAAAGTAGTGTAGGTCAGAAGTGTAAAAAGTGGCCTGGTCATTAAGGGTGTTTAAACTATAGGGGCTGAGGTGGTTAAGACCTTGTCTGGATTTCAGGGAGCTGAACCGTATGCCGATTCATGATCCATATCCGCTTCCATTGATCGCGGACCTGTTTAACCAGATTGTTGGAGCTAAGGTTTTTTCTAAGTTGGATTTAAGAGGGGCATACAACCAGTCAGGGTCAGGGAAGGGGACGAATGGAAGACGGCCTTCAATACCCCTGAGGGTCATTTCTAGAATTTGGTTATGCCCTTTGGTTTGATGAATGCTCTGGCCGTCTTCCAACATTTTGTGAACAGCATTTTTCATCATTTAATGGGGAAATTTGTACTGGTGTATCTGCATGACATTTAGATTTTTTCTCCTGATTTCAAGACTCATCGAGACCACCTACGTCAGGACTTGCTGATTCTGCAGGATAATAAATTGTATGTTAAACTGGAAAAATGTGTGTTTGCGGCTCCGGAGATGAAATTTCTTGGTTTTCTTCTCTCCGCTTCTGGTTTTCGCATGGACCCTGAGAAGGTCCGCGCTGTGCTTGATTGGTGCGGTTTTTGGGTTTTGACAATTATTACAGAAAGTTCATTTTGAATTATTCCTCTGTTGTTAAGCCACTCACTGATATGACTAAAAAGGGGGTAGATTTTTCTTCGTGGTCGGTAGATGCGCTTAAAGCCTTTTCTAGTATCAAAGAGAGTTTCTCTTCCGCTCCCATTTTGGTTCAACCTGATGTCTCTCTACCTTTTATTGTTAAGGTGGACGCTTCTGAGGTGGGTGTGGGTGCGGTCTTATCTCAGGGTCCCTCTCCTGCCAAATGGCGACCGTGTGCCTTTTTCTCACGAAAACTCTCCTCTGCAGAGAGAAATTACGATGTGGGAGATAGGGAGTTGTTGGCCATCAAATTAGCTTTTGAGGAATGGCGCCATTGGTTAGAGGGAGCCAGACACCCTATTACCGTGTTTACAGACCATAAGAATCTGGACTACTTGGAATCGGCCAGATTGTCTTTGTTCTTTTCTAGGTTTAATTTTGTTGTTACGTTCCGCCCTGGGGTTAAAAATGTGAAGGCGGATGCCCTGTCACGTTGTTTTCCGGGAGGGGGGAACTTTGAAGACCCGAGTGCCATTTTGGCTGAAGGGGTGGTTGTCTCTACTCTTTATCCTGATTTGGAGGCAGAGGTTCAGGCAGCCCAGGCAGAGGCTCCTGATCTTTGTCCCCCTGGGAGGTTGTTTGTGCCTCTCGCTTTACGACACAAGGTTTTTAAGGAGCACCACAATACTGTCCTTGCTGGGCACCCGGGGAGCAGAGCCACATTGGATCTCATTGCTCGGAGATTCTGGTGCCGGCTCTTCGTAAGACGGTTGAGGGTTTTGTGGCAGCCTGCGAGACCTGCGCTTGTGCCAAGGTCCCTCATTCACGGCCATCGGGTTCTCTCCTCCCGTTACCCATTCCTTCCCGTCCTTGGACGCATCTGTCCATGGACTTCATTACGGACCTGCCTCGTTCCTCGGGGAAGACTGTGATTCTGGTAGTAGTGGACCGTTTTAGCAAAATGGCGCATTTCATTCCCTTTCCTGGGTTACCCAATGCTAAGACGCTGGCGCAAGCGTTTGTTGATCACATTGTTAAATTGCATGGCATTCCTTCAGACATCGTTTCTGATAGGGGCACGCAATTTGTTTCCAGATTCTGGAAGGCCTTCTGTTCTCGCTTGGGGGTTCGGTTGTCGTTCTCTTCTGCTTTTCACCCGCAGTCGAATGGTCAGACCGAACGCGTCAATCAGAATCTGGAGACATATCTGCGCTGTTTTGTGGCAGAGAATCAGGAGAATTGGTGTTCTTTTTTGTCCCTTGTTGAGTTTGCTTTAAATAACCGTCGCCAGGAGTCCTCTGAAAAAGTCACAATTTTTTGGTGCATATATGTTTCATCCGCAGTTTGGGACATTCTCTGGAGAGGGGTCTTCTGGTTTACCTGATGAGGAGAGATTTTCCTCGTCTTTGTCATTTATTTGGCAAAAGATTCAGGGTAATCTGAAGAGGATGAGTGAGAGATATAAGCGTGTGGCGGATAAGAGACGTGTGCCTGGTCCGGACCTGAATGTGGGGGATCTGGTGTGGTTGTCTACAAAGAATATCAAACTGAAGGTTCCCTCCTGGAAGTTGGGTCCTAGGTTTATTGGGCCTTACAAGATCTTGTTCGTCATCAATCCCGTGGCCTTCCGTCTTGATCTTCCTCAGACTTGGAAGATCCATAATGTTTTTCACAGGTCCCTATTAAAACCTTATATCCAACTCACTGTACCCTTCTCTTTGCCTCCTCCTCCGATTGTTGTTGATGGTAATCTTGAATTTCAGGTCTCTAGGATTGTGGATTCTCGCATTATCCGCTGTTCTCTCCAGTACCTCTTTCATTGGGAGGGTTATGGTCCTGAGGAGAGGATGTGGGTCCCAATGGCGGACATTAAGGACAATCGTCTCATCAGGGCTTTCAATAGGTCTCATCCTAAAAAGTTGGCCTCGTTCTTTGTTTTGGTTTCACTTTGTCATCTCCTTTCCTTCTCCCAGCTGTCACCTATTTGCACTGATTGTCTCCCTTTATATTCTCTCCCATACTGCCTCACTTTGCGGTTTATGCTTCTTCCTGGATGAGTTGTTCACTGCTGGATACTGCTTCTCCTGATTCCTCAGATAAGTCTGTTTCCTTTATTTGTGTTTCCTTGCTGGCTTGATTGTAGGTGACCCTGACTCCGTCCGTATTAAGTGCAGGGAGCCGGTGGTCGTGTCCCCTCACTATTATAGGGTTTTCAGGTGTCACATAGTATAAGGTACGTGGGCATGCAATTGTCTATCATAAAGACCTTTGCATGGGCATAGCAGTCAGGGAGAGCTCTAGGGGTTTTATAGGGCTCACCCATATGCTCCTTAGTTTGGGATCAAGCCAGTCGGATGTTAATTTATAAGTTCCAGCTTTCTGCAACACCATCCGTGACACATATTCTGTTCGTTAAAAAAAACACCCATTTTGGGCAAAGTACTTAATATTGCAGCCTTTGCTGAATCTGTGATTGTTAAAAACAAGCTTGAAATACTTCAATAATTTTCAGGGTTTTAAAAAACACCAATTTTTGGCAATACCCTCCATCTGGGGCCTCTGCCGCATTAGTCAGTGTGCAATTTAAGCTAGAAATTGTCACGGAACCATGAACCAGACGTACAACAAGGGATAAGTGAAAATAAGAAGGCTTTATTGAAAATAAAGCTGTAAAGCAAAAGTCCAAACGGATGGCAAAACCGAAGCAGAGTCTTTGCGAAGCCAGAGGTCAGGAACCAGAAGGGTAGTCAGACGAAGCCAGGATCAGGAACCAGCAGGGTAGTCAGACGAAGCCAGGATCAGGAACCAGCAGGGTAGTCGGACGAAACCAGGATCAGGAACCAGCAGGGTAGTCGGACGAAACCAGGATCAGGAACCAGAAGCAGCAGCAGTCTAGAAGCATGTGAACACAGGGGGACCAAGCAAGGAACTGAAGCCACAGACCTCCTATATATATGAGCTGGGCATCCAGCTCCTCCCAGTGGGAAGGAGGAGCCGCAGGGTGGGAGGCTACAAGAAACCCAGAAACCAAGATGGCCGCCAGCACATGTCAAACGAAGGAGAACAGCAAGAAGGTAAGACCATGACAGAAATACAGCTATAATTTTCTGGGTTTTAAAAAACACCCTTTTTGGGCAAAATACTCAATTTTACAGCACTTGCTGCATCTGTACGTGCGAAATTCAAGCGTTATATACTGCTGTCATATTCTGTTATTTTAAAAAAACACCCATTTTGGGCAAAGTACTTAATATTGCAGCCTTTGCTGCATCTGTGATTGTTAAAAACAAGCTTCAAATACTTCAATAATTTTCTGGGTTTTAAAAAATACCCATTTTTGGCAATACCCTCTATCTGGGGCCTCTGCCGCATTAGTCAGTGTGCAATTTAAGCTACAAATACAGCTATAATTTTCTGGGTTTTAAAAAACACTTTTTGCGCAAAATACTTAATTTACAGCCCTTGCTGCATCTGTACATGTGAAATTCAAGTGTTTTATACTGCTGTCATAATCTGTTATTCAAAAAACACCCATTTTGGGCAAAATACTTAATTTGCGGCCTTGTCTGCATCTGTACATGTGAGATACACGCTTTAGATACTGTTGTTCTATTCTGCTATTAAAAAAAACACCTATTTAGTGCATAAAACTTATTTTTGAAGCCTTTGCTGCATCTGTCATTGTGAGAAACACGCGTTAGATACTGTTGTTCTATTCTGTTATTAAATAAACACCCATTTTTGTCAAGATCCTAAATTTGAGAAATATGAGGAGAACGTCAAATAAGGGACGTGGTCCTGGTCGTGGTGCTGCTGGTGGAGCTCCTGTTGCAGGGAGAGGATGTGGTCGATCTGTGCCAGCTACACGCACAAGTGAAACACCTTCCTCAGGTGTGATTAGGCGACAGAACCTTCAGCAGTATTTGGTCGGGCCTAATGCGGCTCTACGAATGGTGAGGCCAGAACAAGTACAGGCGATAGTAGATTGGGTTGCCTCCAGTTCCTTTACATTGTCTCCCACCCAGTCTCCAGCTGAGATTGAGTGCACTGATGCCCAACCACTTATGTTTCAAGATGAGTACATGGGAGGACCATCGCAGCATGTCTCGGATGATGACGAAATACAAGTGCCAACTGCTGGGGCTTTCTGCAGTGTGCAGACCGACAAGGAGGGCAGGGGTTAAGACTGGGTGGAAGATGATGTGGAGGACGATGAGGTCCTCGACACCACATGGAATCAAGGTCATTCGAGTGACCTGTGTAGTCCGGGGAAGAGGCGGTGGTTGCAAAGAGCCACCAGCACAGCAGAAGAGGGAGCAGGGTGCAAAAGCGGAGCGGCCGTCCCCTAGACAGTATGCCTGCTACTGCCCACCGCAGCAAGGGACTGAGCACAAGAAGTTCCCTGGCATGGCAGTTATTCAGACACTGTGCTGATCACAAGACACGAGTGGTTTGCACGCTGTGCAATCAGAGCCTAAAGCGAGGCATAAACGTTCTCAACCTGAGCACAACCTGCATGACCAGGCATCTAAGTGCAAAGCACGAGTTGCAGTGGAGTAGACGCCTCAAAAACCTCTGGTTCCTCCTGCTTCCTCTTTTGCTGCAGTCTCGGCCTCTTCATCCACCTCTGGAGTGACAGTGGCACCTGCCACCCCGCAAACAGAGGATCTGCCAGCAACACCACCACCTGGGTCACCAAGCATCCCCACAATGTCCCACGGAAGCGTTCAGCTCTCCATCTCCCAAACACTGGAGCGGAAGAGAAAGTACCCCCCTATATTTTCGGGTGAAATTCACCACTTTTTGGGTCTGATATATTCCTGCTCTACCTAGTAGACAGGTAACATTTCACTAATTTGTGTGTTACATATTCGGGTGAAATTCACCAATTTTTGGTGTGATGTACCCCGGCTGTACCTTGTAGTCAGTTAAAAACATTTCACTAATTTGTCTGTTACATATTCGGGTGTAATTCACCAATTTTTGGCTGTGATATACCCCTGCTCTACCTAGTAGATAGGTTAATAAATTTCACTATTTTTTCTGTTACATTCTTGGGTGACATTTTACCATTTTTGCCGTGAATAAACCCCTGCTCTGCATAGGTGACAGGGATTGAAATTTAAAAAAATCATCTGTTCCATTGGTGGGTGACCAATTTCTGGTGATGAAAAACCACTGCTCTGCATAGGTGACAGGGAATTAAATTTGTAAAATTTGTCTTTAATTGGCCCTTTCATTCGATCCTTCTGCTTTAATAACTTGTCCCACATTGCAGCCATTGACCTCCCTTGGATGTGGTATCCTTTTCTCACGCTCTGTCTTCGGCGTGGAACCCTAATTCGCCGATAACCGTGATTAACATGGTAGGCTCAGAAAAGAACATCGAAAGTTGATAGAGAAGATATCCAAATGGATTGTGGGCGTCAAGGGGACGTGCGATCAGGCAGAAGTTATCTAGAGTCAACAAAGTGGCAGCAGGGCCTCACCTGTCTAACGTTTCCAAATTCAAAATACCCCAGTGACATTCCCTATAATTTTTTATTAATCATTCCAATAACAGGGCATCTTAAGAGTCCTGTATTGCTATTTATCGTCACTACCTCCGCGAGTCGGGAGCGGTTAATTGCCGCGCGCCTTCTCCTTTCCTTCAATTCTTCTGCTTTAATAATTTGTCCCACATTTCCACTCGATCACAATTAAATTTCATCCATTGATCTCCCTTGGATGTGGTCTCTCTTTCTCACGCTCCCTCTCCGGCTTGGAACCCTGATTTGTCGCTAACTGTGATCAACATGGTAGGCGCAGAAAAAAACATCGAAAGTTGATAGATCAGATATCAAATTGGATTGTGAACATCACGGGGACGTGCGACATGGTGGGGCAGTATGTGTGCACACGCCTACACGAACTGACTGACAGGGGTCAGCCCCTGCAAATTCTGTGTCTCCAAATTGGGCACATGGCCTGAGCTTGCCCTTTACGCCTTGGAGGTGCTGGCCTACCCTGCAGTCAGTGGATTGTCTGAACGTGTGTTTAGCACGACTGGAGGGGGTTATCACAGGTTATATTTCCCAATGTTTTGGGGTGTACCCTAATTAAAAAAAATATATATTAAATTAAAACCAAAAAGCAGTGTAGGCTACCTCCTCCTCCACCGCCGCTTCCACCTACACCGCCACATCCACCGCCTCCTCAACCTCCTACTCCATATGGACCTCGTCCTCCTAGATCAAGATTATTATTTTTTATTTTTACGTATTTTATGTTATTTAAAGTCATTTCCCTATCCACATTTGTTTGCAGAGCACTTTCCCTGCTCTTAACCACATTTTGATGCCATTTGCAGCTCTCCCCAGTCCTTTCCATGACATTTTTACAGCCATTTTAGTGCTCAAAAGTTCGGGTCCCCATTGACTTCAATGGGGTTTGTGTTCTGGGTCAAGTTCGGGTCAAATTCGGGTCCCGAACTCGAACTTTTTTGTGAAGTTCGTCCAAACCCGTCGAACCTGAACATCCAGGTGTCCGCTCAACTCTAGCTATAAGCTTCATAAAGAATCTTATGCTGGGGTCACATCACAGCAATTTTTTTTTTCATGTTTTTGCTCCGTTAGAGGAGGAGCAGAACAATGGAAATAACTCAAGTGCTGAATAGAGCACATATCTGACCAGAACAGAGCTGAGCAGACTCCATTTACTGCAATGGAGTCCATTAAATTGAGTCCAATCACCAATCCTGACATGCCTATTTTAATAGCAATATGCATTCCCATGTAATAGCAATTCTGGAACATCTAGTCTTTTGGTTCTAGACTGTGCGAATACTTTATTATTTCAACTAGAAGTAATGAATGAATTGCTAGAAGTCTGCAGTAAGGGTATAGAGGGGAGTTAACCAGTTGGGGGGGTGTACCTTGTGACACAGTGAAAGGTCTGGTATGGAGAGGAAGGAATTTTCGTCTCAGCATATGCTGCTGGACTGATTGACACCCAGGTGAGGTCAAGCACTGGGCCGAATCTCATATGTCTGTCCGGGATTTGCTGACAGCTGACAGCTTAAAAGGCCAGCTGGATGGCAGTAGGGTGTGTTAGGCCTGTGGCTGGATGTCGGCTTGTGGCCTGTCTGGGAGGACAGGTCGGCAAACACCTGGACTTGTCCCTTTTCCACAGTACCCACAGCACGGTGTGAATTAAATACCAGGACAGGACCTTCTTAAGCTTTACCCGCGGCACGGGGTATATTGAGCACCAGGACTTAAAACCTAAGGTGACTTTTTTTTTGTTAGGCCTCATGCACACGACCGTTGTTGTGGTCCGTACCCGAGCCGCATTTTTTACGGCTCGGGTGCCGACCCATTCACTTCAATGGGGCCGCAAAAGATGCGGACAGCACTCTGTGTGGTGTCCACATCCGTTTCTCCGTTCCGTGGCCCCGCAAAAAAAATATAGCAGGTCCTATTCTTGTCCGTTTTGCAGACAAGAATAGGCATTTCTACAATGTGACGCCCATTCCGTTCCGCAAAAACGGCACGGTCGTATGCATGAGGCCTTAACCTGTTTGTGTGAATAAACACTGAACTTGTGTTTAAGAACTGTTTTGTGCCTCTGTACTGCGTCCGCTTATCCTGCCTACCAGAGCAAATCCCCACAATTGGTGGCTTGGAGCGGGCATACGCAGCGAGGCTGACGCAAAACTGGAATATTTCGTTTTTTCATTTTTTCCGGGGAATGGTTTTATGTCCTACAGGGGAGCTCTCTGGGGAGGGGGTAAAAAAATAACAGAAATTCCCCACACCAGAGCCGAGAAAGACCGCTCGGGACGTACCCACTGGGGATTGGCCCCGATAATCTGTTGGCGGTGTCATGAGCCTGGCCATTTAAGGGCCGACTGTCCCCACCTTGCTGAGCCCATGGACACAAACTTTGTGTCAACTCTCTTTTAAAAAAAAAAAGTTTGGCATAGTAAAGAAATGTACATAACATTTGATTTGGTGTTTGACCCCGAACCTGAACCCCATTGAAGTCAATGGAGACCCGAACTTTTGAGCACTAAAATGGCTGTAAAAATGTCATGGAAAGGGCTAGAGGGCTGCAAATGACATCAAAATGTGGTTAGGGAAATGACTTTAAATTACATAAAATACGTAAAAATAAAAAATAATAATCTTGATCTAGGAGGACGAGGTCCATATTCTTATTTTTTTATTTTTATTATTATTATTATTATTATTTATTATTAGAGCGCCATTCATTCCATAGCGCTGTACATATGAAAAGGGGTACACATACATAATACAGACAATTGCATTAATCATAAACAAGACGAGTTACAAACTGGTACAGAAGAAGAGAGGGCCCTGCCCGTGAGGGTTTACAATCTACATGGTATGGAAGAAGGACACAGTAGGTGCAGGTGAAGTTGGTCATAGCAGTATAGAGGCAGCAGGGTCACTGGTTGTAGGCTTGTCTGAAGAGGTGGGTTTTCAGGTTTCTTTTGAAGGATACCACTGTAGGTGAGAGTCTGATATGTTGGGGTAGCAAGTTCCAGAGTGAGGGGGATGCACGGCAGAATTCTTGGAGGTGATTGTGGGAAGAGGTGATAAGAGGAGAGTAGAGAAGGAGGTCTTGTAAGGATCGGAGATTGCGTGTGGGGATGTATCGGGAAAGTAGCTCAGAGATGTAGGGAGGGGACAGGTTGTGGACGGCCTTGTATGTATTTGTTAGTATTTTGAACTGAATTCGCTGGGCAATGGGGAGCCAGTGAAGTGATTGGCAGAGGGGAGAGGCAGATGAGTAACAGGGTGAGAGGTGGATTAGTTGGGCAGCAGAGTTGAGGATAGATTGGAGGGGTGCAAGAGTGCTAGATGGAAGGCCACAGAGGAGAATGTTGCCGTAGTCTAGGCGGGAGATGATGAGGGCATGTACAAGCATTTTCGCTGATTCAAAGTTAAGGAAAGCACGGATGTTTTTGAGTTGGAGGCGGCAGGTGGTGGAAAGGGCTTGGATGTGCAGTCGGAAGGAGAGGGCAGAATCCAAGGTCACTCCAAGGCAGCGGACTTGGTTGACCGGGGAGAGTGTGCAGCCATTGATCGTGATAGATAGGTATTTTGGGGGATTTGAGCAAGATGGGGGAAAGATGATGAACTCTGTTTTATCCATGTTAAGTTTTAGAAAGCGAGAGGAGAAGAAGGATGATATGGAAGATAGGAATTGTGGGATTCTGGATAGTAAGGTGGTGATGTCTGGACCAGAGAGGTAGATCTGTGTGTCATCAGCATAAGAATGATACTGAAAGCCATGGGACTCTATATAATGTCCCAGGCCAAAAGTGTAGATAGAGAAGAGCAGGGGTCCTAGGGCAGAGCCTTGCGGGACACCAACAGAGAACGAATGAGACGAGGAGGTGGTGCGAGAGTGGGAGACGCTAAACGTCCGGTCTGTGAGGTATGATGTGATCCAGGAGAGGGGCCGGTCAGTGATACCAAGAGATGAGAGAGTTTGCAACAGAAGGGAGTGGTCGACAGTGTCAAAGGCAGAGGACAGGTCAAGGAGAAGGAGTACAGAATAATGTTTTTTGGTTTTGGCTGTTAGTAGGTCATTGGTGACTTTGGTAAGGGCAGTCTCAGTCGAGTGGTGGGGTCGGAAGCCATATTGTAGGCAGTCAAAGAGGGAGCAGGAGGAGAGGTGAGGGGACAGTTCAGAATTGACATGTTGTTCAAGTAGCTTTGAGGCATACGGAAGAAGTGATATGGGGCGATAACTGGACAAAGAAGATGGGTCAAGTGTTGCATGTAGCATGTTTAAAAGCAGAGGGGAAGACACCAGAGGTTAGTGATAGGTTAAAGAGATGATTTACGGCTGGGATAAACACTGTGGTGAGGTTAGGGATGAGGTGGGATGGGATTGGGTCAAGTGCACAGGTAATGAGATGTGATCTGGAGAGTAGAGTGGAGAGTTTTTCTTCTGTAATGGTGGAGAAGCGGGTTTTGGGAGAAGAGGACCGAGCAGTTGTGTAGAGGGTCTGTAGGGAATGTGTACTGAAGCTTTCTCTGACGTTGACTATCTTTTGTTTGAAGTATTTGGCAAAGTCCTCAGCTGAGAAGAGAGGAGAGGGTGGGGGTGCTGGGGGACGGAGAAGGGAGTTAAAAATGTTAAAAAGTTGCTTAGGGCTGTGGGCCAGGGAAGATATGAGAGATGAAAAGTAGGCCTGTTTTGCATCAGCGAGTGAGGATTTGAATATGAGGAGGGATTGCTTGTATGCAGTGAATTGATCTTTAGAATGGGATTTCTTCCATCGCCGCTCAGCAGCCCTGAAAGCTTGTCTGAGTTTTTTGGTCAAGTTGGTGTGCCAGAGTTGTCTGTTGATTTTTCAGGTTTTGTTGTGTGTGAGGGGGGCAACAGTGTTCAGAGCTGTACTTATGGTGGTGTTATATAAGGTGGTGGCAGCATCTGGGTCTTGGAGGGAACAGATGGTAGAGAGTGGGAGAAGAGAGTCAGAAAGCAAGTGAAAGTCAAGATATTTAAGGTTCCTTTGGGGGTGTACTAATGTGTGGACCGGGGAAGCAGCAGAAGAGACCAATGAAGAGAAGGTGAGTAGGTTGTGGTTGGATAGGGGGAGTGGCGAATTAGAAAGGTTAGATAGGGAGCAGAGGCGGGTATAGATAAGATCCAGAGTGTGACCATCTCTGTGGGTGGGAGCGGAAGACCACTGTGAGAGGCCGAAGGAGGGAGAAAGCGATAGGAGTTTAGAGGCGGCCGAGTGCCAGGTGTCGATAGGGATGTTGAAGTCACCCATGATAATAGTGGGGATGTTGGCAGAAAGAAAGTGTAGTAGCCAGGTGTTAAAGTGCTCAAGAAAGATGGTGGCTGGGCCTGGGGGGCGGTAAATGACAGCTAGTTGAAGGTTGGAGGGAGAGTAGATGCGAACAGAGTGTACTTCAAATGAGGTGAGCGTAATGGAGGGTGGTAGTGGAGTTGGGCTGTAGGAGCAGGTGTCTGATAGGAGAAGACCAACTCCTCCACCATGTTTGGGGCCGGGGCGGGGTGTGTGAGTGAATTGAAATCCACTATATGAGAGTGCAGCAAGGGAGGAGGTGTCAGAGGGTGTCAGCCATGTTTCTGTGAGACCCAGAAAGGAATGTTTTTGAGAGATGAAGAGGACATGCATGTAGGACAGTTTGTTACAGATAGAGAGAGCATTCCATAATGCTCCTGCAAGATGAACCAAAGGATCAGGTGTCAGAGGAATGGTTATTAGGTTTAAGGAGTTGCAGAAATTTGTAGAAGGATATTTGTAGTGGAACATAGAGGTGATAGTGGGGATTTGCTGAGGGGGGCCTGGATTTGGAGATATATCACCAGCAATAAGGAGAAGCAGAGAAAGTGTTAGTAGGTGAGAGTAAGAGAGGGCAGGAGGTATCTGTGTGTGTTTGAAAAGGAACTGTTTTATGTTGCCAATCAGGTTTGTGCAAGCTGGTAAGATGGAGAAAGAGATGAATAGTTCCTTGCTGGGTCAATGGATGTGGGGGGTTTTCAGGAGGTTTTGGAAAAGTGGGAAGAGTAAGATGAAATAGTGAAACATTGTTTGCATTCATTATTTCTGTAATTGCCTGCGGTCCCCTTCTGGTCCAATTCTGGTATAATTCAGCATGTGCACTTAAAAGATGGTGCATTGAAAAGACCAAGGTCTGAAAGGACTTAGATTTATACCACTCAGTGTTCACTCAGGTGTGACCAAGGGGGAGGGGGCTACATATGGCTTAATCAAAGGAGGACCAGATACAGGGTGAAATAGTCAATGTAAACAAATACTTAATAAATCCAGCAGGGAAAGAGACATTAAAGTACAATGTAGACATACCAAGTATTAGAAGTAAAGATTTGAGGTGTGGACACTCAGACTGTGGAAATGCTGGGTGCAGCTGGGTACTCACATATGGAGTAGGAGGTTGAGGAGGCAGTGGACGTGGCGGTGTAGGTGGAAGCAGAGATGGAGGAGGAGCAGGTAGCCTACACTGCTTTTTGGTTTTAAATTTATTTATATTTTTTTAAATTAGGGTACACCCCGAAACATTGGGAAATATAACCTGTGATAACCCCCTCCAGTTGTGCTAAACACACGTTCAGACAATACACTGGCTGCAGGGCAGGCCAGCACCTTCAAGGCGTAAAGGGCAAGCTCAGGCCAAGAGCCCAAGAATTTGGAGACCCAGAAGTTGCAGGGGGCAGACCCATCAGTCAGTTCATGTAGGCGTGTGCAAACATACTGCCCCACCATGTCGCATGTCCCCGTGATGTTCACAATCCAATTGGATATCTGATCTATCAACTTTCGATATTCTTTTCTGCGCATACCATGTTGATCACGGTTAGCGACGAATCAGGGTTCCACGCCAGAGAGGGAGCGTGAGAAAGAGAGACCACATCCAAGGGAGATCAATGGATGAAATTTAATTGTGAACGAGCGGAAATGTGGGAGAAGCTATTAAAACGGAAGAATTGAAGGAAAGGAGGGGGCGTGCGGCAATTACTCACTCCCGACTCTGGGAGGAAGTGACGATAAATAACAATACAGGACTCTTAAGATGCCCTGTTATTGGAATAATTAATAAAAAATTATAGGGAATGTCACTGGTGTATTTTGGATTTGGAAACGTTATACAGGAGAGGCCCTGCTGCCACTTTGTTGAGTCTAGATAACATTCTGCCTGATCGCCCGTCCCCGTGACTAGAGATGTCCCGAATAGTTCGCCGGTGAATAGTTCCCGGCGAACATAGCTTGTTCGCGTTCGCCGCGGCGGGCGAACATATGCGATGTTCGGTCCGCCCCCTATTCGTCATCATCAACCACTTAAGGACCACACACCCCTAGTGACCAGGCCCTTTTTTACAAATCGGCACTCCACAACTTTAGCGGTTTATTGCTCGGTCATGCAACTTACCACCCAAATGAATTTTACCTCTTTTTCTTCTCACTAATAGAGCTTTCATTTGGTGGTATTTCATTGCTGCTGACATTTTTACTTTTTTTGTTATTAATCAAAATTTACTGATTTTTTTTGCAAAAAATTTTCAGTTGTAAAATTTTGCAAAAAAAACGACATCCATATATAAATTTTTCTCTAAATTTATTGTTCTACATGTCTTTGATTAAAAAAAAATGTTTGGGTAAAAAAAAAATGGTTTGGGTAAAAGCTATAGCGTTTACAAACTATGGTACAAAAATGTGAATTTCCACTTTTTGAAGCAGCTCTGACTTTCTGAGCACCTGTCATGTTTCCTGAGGTTCTACAATGGCCAGACAGTACAAACACCCCACAAATGACCCCATTTCGGAAAGTAGACACCCTAAGGTATTTGCTGATGGGCATAGTGAGTTCATAGAACTTTTTATTTTTTGTCACAAGTTAGCGGAAAATGATGATTTTTTTTTTTTCCCTTACAAAGTCTCATATTCCACTAACTTGTGACAAAAATAAAAACTTCCATGAACTCACTATGCCCATCACGGAATACCTTGGGGTGTCTTCTTTCCAAAATGGGGTCACTTGTGGGGTAGTTATACTGCCCTGGCATTTTAGGGGCCCAAATGCGTGCAAAGTAGTTTGAAATCAAAATCTGTAAAAAATGGCCTGTGAAATCCGAAAGGTGCTCTTTGGAATGTGGGCCCATTTGCCCACCTTGGCTGCAAAAAAGTGTCACACATGTGGTATCGCCGTAGAAGAAGTTGGGCAATGTGTTTTGGGGTGGTTTTTTTACATATACCCATGCTGGGTGAGAGAAATATCTTGGCAAAAGACAACTTTTCCCATTTTTTTATACAAAGTTGGCATTTGACCAAGATATTTATCTCACCCAGCATGGGTATATGTAAAATGACACCCCAAAACACATTCCCCAACTTCTCCTGAGTACGGCGATACCACATGTGTGACACTTTTTTGCAGCCTAGATGCGCAAAGGGGCCCACATTCCTTTTAGGAGGGCATTTTTAGACATTTGGATCCCAGACTTCTTCGCACGCTTTAGGGCCCCTAAAATGCCAGGGCAGTATAAATACCCCACATGTGACCCCATTTTGGAAATAAGACACCCCAAGGTATTCAATGAGGGGCATGGCGAGTTCAAAGAAATTTTTTTTTTTGGCACAAGTTAGCGGAAATTGATTTTTTTTGTTTTTTCTCACAAAGTCTCCATTTCCGCTAACTTGGGACAAAAATTTCAATCTTTCATGGACTCAATATGCCCCTCAGCGAATACCTTGGGGTGTCTTCTTTCCAAAATGGGGTCATTTGTGGGGTGTTTGTACTGCCCTGGCATTTGAGGGTCTCCGCAGTCATTACATGTATGGCCAGCATTAGGCGTTTCTGCTATTCTCCTTATATTGAGCATACGGGTAATGAGATTTTTTTTTTCCGTTCAGCCTCTGGACTGAAAGAAAAAATGAACGGCACAGATTTCTTCATTCACATCGATCAATGTGGATGAAAAAATCTCTGCCAAAAAAAAAAAGGAGGGGAAAGGCGTCTGCCAGGACATAGGAGCTCCGCCCAACATCCATACCCACTTAGCTCGTATGCCCTGGCAAACCAGATTTCTCCATTCACATCAATCGATGTGGATGAATAAATCATTGCCGGGATTATTATATTTTTTTTTATATATACAAAGTGTTTGCCAAAGCATATGAACACCGCCGCCTCCTCAGCTCATATGCCTCGGCAAACGTATCTTTTACTGCAGAGGAGAAATCTCGTCTTGCAGCGCCGCATACACCGTGAAATCTGACAGCAGTGCAATGCTTCTGTCAGAATGCACATCAGTGCTGCAGCTGCTTGATCGCTTGGTCCACCTAGAAGGTAAAAAAAAACAAAAAAAAACAGGCCGCAACAAATTTATTAACTTTAGAGAACATTAACTTTTATAAACTTTTGAAACAGAACAATAACTTTTTTGCTTACCGGTGTTTTTTTATTTATTTAGTTTTTTTACCTTTATAGGACAAACCTCTCCTTCCCCATGGGACAATGTGCAAAGCGCAAATTGCCCAGAGATGTGGCGAAGTACATTATGCACTTTGTCCCAGGTGAAAGGAGAGGTTTGTGGCAGCTCTGTGTGAAAGGGCCCTAAGACCCCTGTGTGCCTGTCCTGTGTGACGCAATCCCTACACTAATAGTGTACCTGAGTGTGGAACTTGCGGAAACACTCCCCTATGCATAGGGCAGGCTGGTCAGGACAGTCAGGACAAAAAAAGGTGGTGTCACACCTTATTCCACCCCTGCTACAGACACGACATCTTTTTCTTGGGGAACGTTGAGTTGGGGTACCAGGATAGACAGACGGGAAGTGTCTGCCATGTAGCCGGCTCACTACATCAGGGACTTGGGGCACGGACCCTCCTGGATACAGGAGTTCCGAAATGATCTCTTCCTGGAATTTTAGGAAGGATCCTGTTCTCCCAGCCTTACTGTAAATAAACAGACACCTTCTTATACCAGCGTCTGGTGCGTCGGGAAACTAAATAGGGAGCCAACATCTGGTCATTGAAGTCCACCCCTCCCATGTGAAGGTTATAGTCGTGGACAGAGAGGGGTTTCACAATGACTCCAGTTGCCCGTTCAATTTGGACAGTCGTGTCTGCGTGAATGGTGGACAGAAGGTAAACGTCCCTCTTGTCCCTCCACTTCACCGCGAGCAGTTCTTGGTCACACAAGGCAGCCCTCTCCCCCCGTGCAAGTCGGGTACTAACGAGCCGTTGGGGGAAGCCCCGGCGACTAGGTCGCGCGGTGCCACAGCATTGAATTCCGACTAGATGTAAGTGCCGAAAGAGGTCCACGCTTGAGTAAAAATTGTCCACGTATAAGTGGTACCCCTTGTGGAGTAAGGGTGACACCAAGTCCCAGACAATCTTGCCACTGCTTCCCAGGTAGTCAGGACATCCGACCGGCTCCAGTTTTGAGTCTTTTCCCTCATAGACCCTAAAACGATATGTATAGCCTGTGGCCCTTTCACAGAGCTTATACAGTTTGACCCCATACCGGGCGCGCTTGCTGGGGATGTACTGTTTTATGCCAAGGCGCCCGGTAAAATGTACTAGGGACTCGTCTATGCAGATGTTTTGATTAGGGGTATACGCATCTGCAAATCTGGATGACAAATGGTCTATGAGGGGCCGAATTTTATGGAGCCGGTCATAAGCAGGGTGGCCTCTTGGATGACAGGTGCTATTGTCCGTAAAATGCATAAAGCACATGATGGCCTCAAAACGTGCCCTAGACATTGCAGCAGAGAACATGGGCATGTAATGTATTGGGTCTTTAGACCAATATGACCGCAATACATTTTTTTTAGTTAGACCCATGCTGAGGAGAAGGCCCAAAAAAAATGTAAACTCTGAAACTGTGACTGGTTTCCACCGGAAAGGCTGGGCATAGAAGCTTTCCGGATTGGCGGTAATAAACTGCGTGGCGTTGCGGTTGGTTTCTGCCACAACTAGGTCATAGAGATCGGCGGTGAAGAACAGCTCAAAAAACTGAAGGGCTGATCCTAAATGAGCCGTCTCCACGCGAACTCTAGACTGGGCGGTGAAAGGGGGCAATACAGGTGCGGCGGAAGCAGGGGATTGCCAATTAGGATTTGCCTGCACCTCTGGGAGACTAAGGGTTCTACGCGGTGGCTGCGACAGGGGAGTTATTGCACGTGCCACCGTACCAGCTGGAACTGCCCTTCTGGTGCTCGCCACTTCACCAGGGAATACGGCAGTGCTGGTAGAAGGTCCAGGGTGTGCTGCGCTGCTGGTGTATGCCGCACCATAAACAAGATCAGCGCTAGCACCACTCTGCTGCAAATGAGGATCATCATGCGGGGTATGCAGAACTCTTACATGGGATCGGGTACGTCTGACCGTAGCAGGGACCTCTACCTCGTCATCTTCACTAGCGGTTAGAGTGCCACTGCTGTCTACAGGTTCATATTCTGAACCACTGGATTCAGCGGATGAGGCGTCCCCATCGCTTTCATCCATCACGGCCAGAATCCTGTAGGCCTCTTCAGCGGAATACCCCTTGTTTGACATTTTGGGTTCACTAAATTTAGGGGGTATTCCTCTGAGACTACCCGGGAAAAAGAGTAAACCTACCTAGTAAAAAGGAGTGCTTGTGAAGTAAATCTGCGATCGCTAATAAAGATCCAAAAAGCTCAAAAGTGATCTTTATAGCGGCGCAGCGATTTTACGGTGTTTTTGCAGTGATCAGAAAAAAAAAATTTCTGTCACTGCGGTGGGGCGGACTGAACACAAGTGTGCGCACAAGATCAGGCCTGATCGGGCGAACACTGCGTTTTTTGTAGAACCTAAGGTGACCCTTACTGTACTTATATAGATCTGAATGCGATCAGTCTTGATCACTTACAGATACTATATAGTACTAGTGCTGATTAGCGACAGCGATGACGCTAATCGGCGACTAATCAGTGACTGTGGTGCGGTGGGCTGGGCGCTAAACTACCTAGCAAGTAGCTAACTACCTGGCAGGGATGAGGGACCCTTACAGGGGGGGGGGGGGGGTGATCAGTGACAGGGGGGTGGACAAGGGGGTGATCAGGGTGATCAGGGAGTCTAATATGGGTGATCAGGTCATAAATAAGGGGTTAATAAATGACAGGGTAATATCTAATGTGTAGTGTGGTGATTTGGTGCTACTTACAGAGCTGCCTGTGTCCTCTGGTGGTCGATCCAAGCGAAAGGGACCACCAGAGGACCAGGCAGCAGTTATATCAGACGCTATTTTCAAAATAGCGTCTGACATAACCATTTCATTCGTCGATTCAAAAATCCACAGCCTGCCAGCCAATGATCGCGGCCGGCAGGCTGTAGATGAACTTGTGCACTACGCGATCCTGTGAACGCGCGCTCCTGTGTGCGCGCGTTCACAGGAAATCTCGGCTCACGCGAGATGACGCCAATCGGCGTTAGTGTAGCCGGAGAGCGCCGCAGCAATGACACCTTTCGGCGTTAGGTGTGCGGCAAGAGGTTAAGTTAACTTTGACCCTGTACCTCACAGTCAGCAGACACATTCCAGCCAATCAGCAGCAGACCCTCCCGCCCAGACCCTCCCACCTCCTGGACAGCATCCATTTTAGATTCATTCGGAAGCTGCATTCTTAGTGAGAGGAGGGACAGTGTAGCTGCTGCTGATTTAATAGGGAAATCGATAGCTAGGCTAGTGTATTCAGTGTCCACTACAGTCCTGAAGGACTCATCTGATCTCTGCTGTAAGGACAGCACCCCAAAAAGCCCTTTTTAGGGCTAGAACATCAGGCTGCTTTTTTTTTTTCCCCTGTGTAATCTAATTGCAGTTGCCTGCCTGCGGCTGCCAGCGTGTGTGTCAGGCTCACAGCGTATAATGTGCCTACTTGCCCAGTGCCACCACTCATATCTGGTGTCACAATAGCTTGCATTTAAAAAAAATATATATATTTTTGACTGTGAAATAATATCAGTAATTTTCCTTCACACGTGTGCGTTTCAGGGCCTGCAAGGGCACAGTGTCACACCAGTGCAACTCATATCTGGTGTAACAACAGTGGTGCACATTTAAAAAAAACAACACTTTTTGGACTGAAATAATAGCAGTAATTTTCCTTCACAAGTGTGCGTTTCAGGGCCTGCAAGGGCACAGTGTCACAACAGTGCAACTCATATCTGGTGTAACAGTGGTGCACATTTAAAAAAAAAAAAAGAATTTTAAACTGAAATAATAGCAGTCATTTTCCTTCACAAGTGTGCGTTTCAGGGCCTGCAAGGGCACAGCGTCACACCAGTGCAACTCATATCTGGTGTAACAGTGGTGCACATTTAAAAAAAAAAAACACTTTTTGGACTGAAATAATAGCAGTCATTTTCCTTCACAAGTGTGCGTTTCAGGGCCTGCAAGGGCACAGTGTCACACCAGTGCAACTCATATCTGGTGTAACAGTGGTGCACATTAAAAAAAAAAAAACACTTTTTGGACTGAAATAATAGCAGTCATTTTCCTTCACAAGTGAGCGTTCAGGGCCTGCAAGGGCACAGTGTCACAACAGTGCAACTCATATCTGGTGTAACAGTGGTGCACATTTAAAAAAAAACAAAAAACTTTTTGGACTGAAATAATAGCAGTCATTTTCCTTCACAAGTGTGCGTTTCAGGGCCTGCAAGGGCACAGTGTCACACCAGTGCAACTCATATCTGGGGTAACAGTGGTGCACATTTTTTAAAAAAAAACACTTTTTGGACTGAAATAATAGCAGTCATTTTCCTTCACAAGTGTGCGTTTCAGTGCCTGCAAGGGCACAGTGTCACACCAGTGCAACTCATATCTGGTGTAACAGTGGTGCACATAAAAAAAAAAAAAGACTTTTTGGACTGAAATAATAGCAGTTATTTTCCTTCACAAGTGTGCGTTTCAGGGCCTGTAAGGGCACAGTGTCACAACAGTGCAACTCATATCTGGTGTAACAGTAGTGCACATTTTAAAAAAAAATACAATTTTGACTGTAATAGATTGAATAGCAGTTAGTTGTCTGCAAGCGTGTGTGTCAGGCCTACAGCGTCTACTCTGCCAACTTCTGCCAGTGCACAGTGCCACTCATATCTGGTGTCACAGTAGCTTGCACGCATAGTAAAACTTAACTAATCTAAAAAAAATGACAGTCAGAGGCAGGCCACCCCGCAGGGGCCGTCGTGATTGTGGTGCTGTGATTCCCTTTGGCCCTAGAATAATGCCCAGTGTTCAGAGGCCACGTATTCTGAACTCGAAAAGTTCTGAGGACATAGTTGACTGGCTAACACAGGACCTCTCAAGTTACCTCTCACACGCCTGCCGCCACCACCAACACTAGCACCACAGCTGCTTCACTTGATCTGTCAGAGGAGTTATTTACACATCAGTTGGAAGAAATGAGTGATGCGCAACCATTATTGCCAGAGGATGTAGATAACAGGGATATGTCTCAATCAGGCAGCATTACACACATGGACGTACGGTGTGATGATGATGATGATGATGATGTTGTACCCGCTGCTGCTTCCTTTGCTGAGTTGTCAGATACAAGTGAAGCGGTTGATGATGACGATGTGTCCGTGGATGTCACGTGGGTGCCCGCTAGAAGAGAAGAAGAACAGGGGGAAAGTTCAGATGGGAAGACAGAGAGGAGGAGGAGACGAGTTGGAAGCAGGGGGAGGTCGTCGCAAGGAGCTAGTGGCACAGTCAGACAGCATGCATCGGCACCCGGGGTCAGCCAGACAGCACGCCAATCAATGCATGCTGTTGCCACCACCAGAATGCCGTCATTGCAGAGCTCAGCAGTGTGGCATTTTTTTTGTGTGTCTGCCTCTGACAACAGCGATGCCATTTGCAACCTGTGCCAAAAGAAACTGAGTCGTGGGAAGTCCAACACCCACCTAGGTTCAACTGCTTTGCGAAGGCACATGATCGCACATCACAAAATCCTATGGAATCAACACAGGAGTACAAGCAGCACACAAATTCAAAGCCGCCATCCTCCTCCTGGTCCAGCATCTTCAGCCACGTCAACCACTGCTGTCCTCCTTGCCCCCTCTCAACCTTCTGCCACTCCGTCTCTCGCCTTGAGCAGTTCCTGCTCATCTGCCCACAGTCAGGTGTCTGTCAAGGACATGTTTGTGCGTAAGAAGCCAATGTCACAAAGTCACCCCCTTGCCCGGCGTCTGACAGCTGGCTTGTCTGAACTCTTAGCCCACCAGCTTTTACCATACAAGCTGGTGGAGTCTGAGGCATTCCAAAAATTTGTAGCTATTGGGACACCGCAGTGGAAGGTACCCGGCCAAAATTTCTTTGCACAAAAGGCAATCCCCAACCTGTACTCAATTGTGCAAAAGGAAGTAATGGCATGTCTGGCACACAGTGTTGGGGCAAGGGTCCATCTGACCACTGATACCTGGTCTGCAAAGCACAGTCAGGGCAGGTATATCACCTACACTTCGTATTGGGTAAACCTGCTGACGGCTGCCAAGCATGGAATGTGTGGCTCTGCAGAGGAGTTGGTGACACCACCACGACCGCCACGACTTGCAGGCAGACCTTCTGCCACCTCCTCTACTCCTCCTACTCCATCCTCGGCTGAGTCCTGTTCTGCTGCTGCGTCTTGCTCCACATCAACGGCACCCCCCCCAGCTCCCCAGGGGCTATTCCACATCCCGGATACGGCAGTGTCACGCCGTCTTGGGGTTGACTTGCCTGAAAGCAGAGAGTCACACCGGACCAGCACTCCTGTCCGCCCTGAACGCACAGGTGGAACAGTGGCTGACTCTGCACCAACTGGAGATCGGCAAAGTGGTGTGTGACAACGGAAGCAATTTGTTGGCGGCATTGAATTTGGGCAAGTTGACACATGCGCCGTGCATGGCAAATGTGTGTAATCTGATCGTACAACGCTTTGTGCATAAGTACCCAGGCTTACAGAACGTCCTGAAGCTGGCCAGGAAGGTGTGTGGCCATTTCAGGCATTCCTACACGGCCATGGCGCACTTTTCAGATATCCAGCGGCGAAACAACATGCCAGTGAGGCGCTTGATTTGCGACAGCCCGACACGTTGGAATTCAACACTCCTAATGTTCGACCGCCTGCTCCAACAAGAAAAAGCCATCAACGAGTATTTGTATGACCGGGGTGCTAGGACAGCCTCAGAGACATCATACCATTTGTTTTCTTCCTGGAGCGTGCCCTGCGAAGAGTGCTGGATCAGGCCATAGATGAGCGTGAAGAGGAAGAGGAAGAGTTGTGGTCACCATCACCACCAGAAACAGCCTTATCAGCATCGCTTGCTGGACCTGCGGCAACGCTGGAAGAGGAGTGTGAGGAAGAGGAGTCAAGGGAGGAATGTGGCTTTGAGGAGGAGGAGGAAGACCAACCACAACAGGCATCCCAGGGTGCTCGTTGTCACCTATCTGGTACCCGTGGTGTTGTACGTGGCTGGGGGGAAGAACATACCTTCAGTGAGATCACTGAGGACGAGGAACGGGACATGAGTAGCTCGACATCCAACCTTGTGCAAATGGGGTCTTTCATGCTGTCATGCCTGTTGAGGGACCCTCGTATAAAAAGGCTGAAGGAGAACGACCTGTGCTGGGTGTCCACGCTACTAGACCCCCGGTATAAGCAGAAAGTGCCTGAAATGTTACCGAATTACCGCAAGTTGGAAAGGATGCAGCAGTTCCAAAATAAATTAAAAAGTATGCTTTACACAGCGTATAAGGGTGATGTCACAGCACAACGGGAATCTAACAGGGGAAGAGGTGAAAGTAATCCTTCTCCTCACACGACCACGCCGGCAAGGACAGGACGCTTTACAGACGTGTTGTTGATGGAGGACATGCAGAGCTTTTTAAGTCCTACGCATCGCCACAGCCCTTCGGGGTCCACCCTCAGAGAACGAATCGACCGACAGGTAGCAGACTACCTCGCCTTAACTGCAGATATCGACACTCTGAGGAGCGATGAACCCCTTGACTACTGGGTGTGCAGGCTTAACCTGTGGCCTGAGCTATCCCAATTTGCGATAGAACTTCTGGCCTGCCCCGCTTCAAGTGTCCTGTCAGAAAGGACCTTCAGTGCAGCAGGAGGTATTGTCATTGAGAAGAGAAGTCGCCTAGGTCAAAAAAGTCTAGATTATCTCACCTTTATTAAGATGAATGAGGGATGGATCCCAAAGGGACTGACAGTGGGCGATACATTCGACTAAAAAAGGCCTGATGAGATGAGCTGCCTTGGACTAAAAATGGTCCACACGCTGCTGTATTTTATTTCTGAATGCCGGATGACTTGCGTGACTTATCCGCCATCAACTAGGGTTCAAGCCGCAATGTTTTAGGGCACTTCCTGCCTGGGAAACAAACATCAATTTTTCTGCCCGCTGCTACAGCAGCGGCTGCAACAATACCAAATTTTTCAGGCATGTGTACATGCCAAATTTTTCTGGCCTCAGGTGCTGCACTGTGGCTGCAAAAACAAAACAAAAAAAAGGCACATACATATGTCAATTCCCCTTTGTGATCGTTACCTTGTCGTGGTGAAGGGGCTTGCGTATCACAATGAAGCGACCACCTCTATGAGTGTGTTGGCAATGGCAATGTTGGCACACCCCAGATGATAAGGTCGTTGCTTCATTGTGAACAGACGAAAAGCGATCAGCTGGATAATTTTGCATAGAAAAAACATTAATTTTCTTTGTGATCATCTAAGGTGATCATTAAAGACTACTAGGCCAACAATGGGCCCACACTGCAGAATCATTGTTTTCTGGGTCACTTAACTGTCACTGAACTACCTCAGCACGACCACAGTTTTTGTAAAACCCCCATCGCATGCAATCTCCCAAACGTGCGCACGAGCACAGTCATAACTACACCAAGATTGACGCATAGAGGTATAAAATTTATGTCATGAGTGTGTCAACTATTGACAACTCTTTGCGGTTGTCTAAAATCTATTCCATACACGTCCCCTGATAGTGGACGTAACAGGGATTGAACTGATAAGAATAGTACTACTTAACACACCACTCATATCTGGTGGCACATTAGATTGCACGCGCAGTCCCCCAAATTTGAAGTAGGAGGACCGACCAAGCATCTTTTTCCATCTCCCCGTTCCTAAAATCAATGCCATATACACGTCCCCTGATAGGGGACGTAACAGGGATTAAACTGATAAGAATAGAACAACATAACACACCACAACTATCTGGCGGCACATTAGATTGCACGCGCAGTGCCCCAAATTTGAAGTAGGAATGTCACGGAACCATGAACCAGACGTACAACAAGAGATAAGTGAAAATAAGAAGGCTTTATTGAAAATAAAGCTGTAAAGCAAAAGTCCAAACGGATGGTGAAACCGAGCAGAGTCTTTGCGAAGCCAGAGGTCAGGAACCAGGAGGGTAGTCAGACGAAGCCAGGATCAGGAACCAGCAGGGTAGTCAGACGAAGCCAGGATCAGGAACCAGCAGGGTAGTCAGACGAAGCCAGGATCAGGAACCAGCAGGGTAGTCAGACGAAGCCAGGATCAGGAACCAGAAGCAGCAGCAGTCTTAGAAGCATGTGAACACAAGAGGACCAAGCAAGGAACTGAAGCCACAGACCTCCTATATATATGAGCTAGGCATCCAGCTCCTCCCAGGGGAAGGAGGAGCCGCAGGGTGGAAGGCTACAAGAAACCCAGAAACCAAGATGGCCGCCAGCACATGTCAAACGAAGGAGAGCAGAAAGCAGGTAAGACCATGACAAGGAGGACCGACCAAGCATCTTTTTCCATCTCCCGGTTCCTAAAATCGATTCCATATACATGTCCCCTGATAGGGGATGTAACAGGGATTAAACTGATAAGAATAGTACTACAAAGAAAAAATGTGGGGGGTTCAGTCAGCACAACCCTGTATGCAGGTGCACATCGCTATGGCGAAATACACATACAAACGCAAAAACACAAATGCAATAGCACTCTGCAACCAGCACTCTGCCCTGCCTCTATGCTGGATGTTGAATGAGGCATTGGTGTACATTTTGGCCAAAGCGTAATAAGCCACTCACCACGTCAAGGTCGCCTCTATGAGTGGTCCCTAACACTAGTACCTACCTGTTATGGGCCATGATAGCCACACAAAATCCAGGGAGGGCAGGTACAGCCCATAATAGGTAGGTACTAGTGTTAGGGACCACTCATAGAGGTGACCTTGACGTGGTGAGTGGCTTATTACGCTTTGGCCAAAATGTACACCAATGCCTCATTCAACATCCAGCATAGAGGCAGGGCAGAGTGCTGGTTGCAGATTGCTATTGCATTTGTGTTTTTGCGTAAGAATAGTACTACTTAACACACCACTCATATCTGGTGGCACATTAGATTGCACGCGCAGTGCCCCAAATTTGAAGTAGGAGGACCGACCAAGCATCTTTTTCCATCTCCCCGTTCCTAAAATCAATGCCATATACACGTCCCCTGATAGGGGACGTAACATGGATTAAACTGATAAGAATAGAACAACATAACACACCACAACTATCTGGCGGCACATTAGATTGCACGCGCAGTGCCCCAAATTTGAAGTAGGAGGACCGACCAAGCATCTTTTTCCATCTCCCGGTTCCTAAAATCAATGCCATATACACGTCCCCTGATAGGGGACGTAACAGGGATTAACCCGATAAGAATAGAACAACATAACACACCACAACTATCTGGCGGCACATTAGATTGCACGCGCAGTGCCCCAAATTTGAAGTAGGAGGACCGAGCAAGCATCTTTTTACATCTCCCGGTTCCTAAAATCAATGCCATATACACGTCCCCTGATAGGGGACGTAACAGGGATTAAACTGATAAGAATAGAACAACATAACACACCACAACTATCTGGCGGCACATTAGATTGCACGCGCAGTGCCCCAAATTTGAAGTAGGAGGACCGACCAAGCATCTTTTTCCATCTCCCGGTTCCTAAAATCAATGCCATATACACGTCCCCTGATAGGGGACGTAACAGGGATTAAACTGATAAGAATAGAACAACATAACACACCACAACTATCTGGCGGCACATTAGATTGCACGCGCAGTGCCCCAAATTTGAAGTAGGAGGACCGACCAAGCATCTTTTTCCATCTCCCGGTTCCTAAAATCAATGCCATATACACGTCCCCTGATAGGGGACGTAACAGGGATTAAACTGATAAGAATAGAACAACATAACACACCACAACTATCTGGCGGCACATTAGATTGCACGCGCAGTGCCCCAAATTTGAAGTAGGAGGACCGACCAAGCATCTTTTTCCATCTCCCGGTTCCTAAAATCAATACCATATACACGTCTCCTGATAGGGGACGTAACAGGGATTAAACTGATAGGAATAGTACTACTTAACACACCTTATAATAATGCATAGAGAGGCAATGCAGAGAGAGGAGTCTGAAGAAGAGGAGTCAGAGGAGGAAGGTGGCTTTGAGGAGGTGGAAGACCAACCACAGCAGGCATCCCAGGGGGCTTGTTGTCACCTTTCAGGGACCCTTGGTGTTGTACGTGGCTGGGTGGAGGAAGAGACCTTCAATGACATCAGTGAGGACAAGTAACGGGACATGGCTAGCTTGGTATCCAACCTTGTGCAAATGGGGAGTTTGCGGTTTTGCAAATGGACTGTTTGCGGTGCGTTAAACGGGGAATGTTTAGGAATGTTAGGTGATTTATGCCCTTTATGGATTAAAACCCCACTCTGCGTCAACTACGTAATTTTCCATGGGAGTTTTGCCATGGATCCCCCTCCGGCATGCCACAGTCCAGGTGTCAGTCCCCTTAAAACAACTTTTCCATCACTATTGTGGCCAGAAAGAGTCCCTGTGGGTTTTAAAATTTGCCTGCCTATTGAAGTCTATGGCGGTTCACCCGGTTCGCCAGTTGGCGAACAAATGCGAAAATTCGCGATTCGCCGTTCACGAACGGAAAATTTTTTGTTCGCGACATCTCTACCCGTGACGTCCACAGTGCATTTGGATATCTTCTCTATCAACTTCCGATGTTCTTTTCTGAGCCTACCATGTTGATCACGGTTATTGGCGAATCAGGGTTCTAGGCCAGAGAGGGAGCGTGAGAAGGGGATACCACATCCAAGGGAGGTCAATGGTTGCAATGTGATCGAGATAAAATGTGGGACAAGTTATTAAAGCAGAAGGATAGAATGAAAGGGCCAATTAAAGATGAATTTTACAAATTTAATTCCCTGTCACCTATGCAGAGCAGGGGTTTTTCATCGCCAGAAATGGGTTTATGTCACCCACCAATGGAACAGATGATTTTAAAAAATTTAAGTCCCTGTCACCTATGCAGAGCAGGGGTTTATTCATGGCAAAAATGGTAAAGTGTCACCCAAGAATGTAACAGAAAAATTAGTGAAATTGATTAACCTGTCTACTAGGTAGAGCAGGGGTATATCACAGCAAAAAATTGGTTAATTTAACCCGAATATGTAACAGACAAATTAGTGAAATGTTTTTACCTGTCTACTAGGTACAGCGGGGGTATATCACACCCAAAAATTGGTGAATTTCACCCGAATATGTAACAGACAAATTAGTGAAATGTTACCTGTCTACTCGGTAGAGCAGGGGTATATCACATCCAAACATTGGGGAATTTCACCCGAATATGTAACAGACAAATTAATGAAATTCTTTTTACCTGTCTTCTAGGTATAATAGTGGAATATCACACCCAAAAAGTGGTGAATTTCACCAGAAAATGTAACAGACAAATTAGTGAAATGACATAAAATAAAATACGTACAAAAAAAAATATTTGATTTATGAGGTGGAGGTCCATATGGAGTAGGAGTTTGAGGAGGCGGTGGACGTAGCGGTGTAGGTGAAAGCGGCGGTGGAGGAGGACGAGGTAGCCAACGCTGGTTTTTGGTTTTAATTATTTATTTATTTTAATTAGGGTACACTCCAAAAGAGTGTGAAATATCCAAAATACAACAATGAGCAATTGCGCTGTAGTATAACAATGGCTGGTTAAGGCTGGTATACATGTCCCTTCTGCACAAGGTACGGACAAGTCCTGTGGGATCCATGCCTGGTTCATTTTAAAGAGAACCTTTCATTACGATTAAAAATCTAAACTAAGTATACAGACATGGAGAGCGGCGCCCAGGGATCTCCCTGCACTTACTATTATCCCTGGGTGGCACTCCATTCTCCCGCTATAGGCTCCGGTATCTTCAGATTTTCAGCTCAACCGGGAGGAACCTGCTCTTGTTCTCCTGGGTGTCTCCTTCTCCCAGGCTGTAGCGCTGGCCAATCGCATCGCTCAGCTCATAGCCTGAGAGTTTTTTTTCTCCCAAGCTATGAGCTGAGTGCTGCGATTGGCCAGCACTCCAGCCTGGGAGAAGGAGACGCCCAGGAGAACAAGAGCAGGCTCCTCCCAGTTGAGCCGAAAATCTGAAGATAACGGAGCCTATACCGGGAGAACGGAGCGGCGCCCAGGGATAGTAAGTGCAGGGAGATCCCTGGGTGCCGCTCTCCATGTCAGCATACTTAGTTTAGATTTTTTATTGTAATGAAAGGTCCTCTTTAATGAATGCGAGTTTGTCCACATTGGCTGTGGACAGGCGGCTGCGATAACGCCCCCTGCCATGCTAAACACACATTCAGACAATACACCAGCTGCAGGGCAGGCCAGCACCTCCAAGGCATAAAGAGCAAGCCCAGGCCATGTGCCCAATTTGGAGACCCAGAAGTTGAAGGCGGCAGACCCGTCATTCAGTACATGTAGGCGTGTGCACACATACTGCTCCACCATGTTGCTGAAATGCTGCCTCCTGCTAAGACGTTCCATATCAGCTGGTGGTGCTTGTTGTTGTGGCATGCTGACAAAGCTTTTCCACATTTCGGCCATGCTAACCCTGCCTTCTGAGGTGCTAGTGGTGCCCCAGCTGCGTTGGCGACCTCTTCGTCCTCCTCTGCCTTCGCCTTGTGCTTCCACTGTGCCCCAGCTTTCAGATGGAATGCCACCAGCAGCGCGTCTAGCAGCGTGTGCTTGAACTCGCGCATCTTACGATCAAGCTCCAGTGGGGGAATTAAGGACGGTACGTTGTCTTTGTAATGGGGATCCAGCAGCGTGGCCACCCAGTAATCAGCACAAGTTAGAATGTGGGCAACTCAGCGGTCATTGTTGAGACACTGCAGCATGTAATCGCTCATGTGTGCCAGGCTGCCCAGAGGCAACGAAAAGCTGTTCTCTGTGGGAGGTGTATTGTCTGTGTCCTCTGTATCCCCCCAGCCACGCACCAGTGATGGCCATGAGCTGGTTTGGGTGCCACCCTGCTGTGAACACGGTTACTCCTCATCCTCCACCTCGTCATTCTCCAGAATTGTGCCCTGGCTGGACAATTGTGTACCTGGCGTTTGTGGGTGCAGGAACCCACCCTTGGAGCCACTTGTAAATGACTAGTTGGAAACCCTATGAAATGATCCCTATTCCTCCTCCTCCTCCTCCTGTGCCACATTCTCTTCCATCATCGCCAGCAGTGTTTTTTCAAGGAGGCATAGAAGTGGCATAGTAACGCTGAGAACGGCGTTATCGGCACTGGCCATGTTGGTGGAGTACTCGAAACAGCGCAACAAGGACCACAGGTCTCGCATGGAGGCCCAGTCATTGGTGGTGAAGTGGTGCTGAGCGACTCACCCGTGCGTGCTTTAGCTAAAACTCCACTATCGCCTGCTGCTGCTCGCACAGTCTGGCCAGCATGTGCAAGGTGGAGTTCCACCTTGTGGGCACGTCGCATATGAGGCAGTGAGCGGAAACGCCAAAGTTACGCTGCAGCGCTGACAGGCAAGCAGCAGCAGGGTGAGAACGCCGAAAGAGCGCACAGACGGCCCGCACTTTATGCAGCAGCTCTGACATATTGGGATAATTTTTAAGGACCCTCTGCACCAACAAATTCAGCACATGCACCAGGCAAGGGATGTGTGTCAAACCGGCTAGTCCCAGAGCTGCTACAAGATTTCCCCCATTATCGCACACCACCAGGCCGGGCTTGAGGCTCACTGGCACCAACCACTCATCGGTCTGTTGTTCAAGGCCCGTCCACAGCTCCTGCGCGGTGTGGAGTTTGTCCCCCAAACAGATAAGTTTTAAAACTGCCTGCTGTCGTTTACCCCTGGCTGTGCTGAAGTTGGTGGTGAAGGTGTTTACGCTGACCGGATGAGGAGCCGGTAGAAGATGAGGAAGCGGAGTAGGAGGAGGAAGCAACAGGAGGCAAACTGAAGTGCCCTGCAATCCTCAGTGGTGGAAGGACATGCACCAAACTGCTATCTACCTCAGGCCCAGCCGCCACTTCATTTACCCAGTGTGCTGTTATAGAGATATAACGTCCCTGACCGTGCTTACTGTTCCATGTATCCATAGTTAGGTGGACCTTGCCACAGATGGCATTGCGCAGTGCACACCTCATTTTGTCCTCCACTTGGTTGTTCAGGGAAGGGATGGCACACCTGTAAAATTAGTGGCGGCTGGGCACAACGTACTGTGGGACAGCTACCGCCATAATGCTTTTAAAACTCTCCGTCTCCACCAGACGGAATGACAGCATTTCAAAGGACAGTAATTTTGAAATGCTAGCATTCAAGGCCAGGGATCGCGTGTGGGTATGGGGATACTTCCTCTTTCGCTCCAGTGTTTGGGAGATGGAGAGCTGAACGCTTCCGTGGGACATTGTGGAGATGCTTGGTGACCCAGGTGGTGGTGTTGCTGGCAGATCCTCTGTTTGCGGGGTGGCAGGTGCCACTGTCACTCCAGAGGTGGATGAAGAGGCCGAGACTGCAACAGAAGAGGAAGCAGGAGGAGCTAGAGACCTTTCTTGGTTTTTGAGGTGTCTACTCCACTGCAGCTCGTGCTTTGCACTTAGATGCCTGGTCATGCAGGTTGTGCTCCGGTTGAGAACGTTTATGCCTCGCTTCAGGCTCTGATTGCACAGCATGCAAACCACTCGTGTCTTGTCGTCAGCACATTGTCTGAAGAACTGCTACGCCAGGGAACTCCTTGGAGCTGGCTTTGGTGTGCTTGGTCCCTTGCTGCGGTGGGCAGTAGCAGGCGTACTGTCTAGAAGGCCGCTCCGCTTTTGCACCCTGCTCCCTCTTCTGCTGTGTTGGTGGCTCTGTGCGACCACCCCCTCTCCTCCGAACTACACTGCGTGCAGAATTATTAGGCAAATGAGTATTTTGACCACATCATCCTCTTTATGCATGTTGTCTTACTCCAAGCTGTATAGGCTCGAAAGCCTACTACCAATTAAGCATATTAGGTGATGTGCATCTCTGTAATGAGAAGGGGTGTGGTCTAATGACATCAACACCCTATATCAGGTGTGCATAATTATTAGGCAACTTCCTTTCCTTTGGCAAAATGGGTCAAAAGAAGGACTTGACAGGCTCAGAAAAGTCAAAAATAGTGAGATATCTTGCAGAGGGATGCAGCACTCTTAAAATTGCAAAGCTTCTGAAGCGTGATCATCGAACAATCAAGCGTTTCATTCAAAATAGTCAACAGGGTCGCAAGAAGCGTGTGGAAAAACCTAGGCGCAAAATAACTGCCCATGAACTGAGAAAAGTCAAGCGTGCACCTGCCAAGATGCCACTTGCCACCAGTTTGGCCATATTTCAGAGCTGCAACATCACTGGAGTGCCCAAAAGCACAAGGTGTGCAATACTCAGAGACATGGCCAAGGTAAGAAAGGCTGAAAGACGACCACCACTGAACAAGACACACAAGCTGAAACGTCAAGACTGTGCCAAGAAATATCTCAAGACTGATTTTTCTAAGGTTTTATGGACTGATGAAATGAGAGTGAGTCTTGATGGGCCAGATGGATGGGCCTGTGGCTGGATTGGTAAAGGGCAGAGAGCTCCAGTCCGACTCAGATGCAAGCAAGGTGGAGGTGGAGTACTGGTTTGGGCTGGTATCATCAAACGATGAGCTTGTGGGGCCTTTTCGGGTTGAGGATGGAGTCAAGCTCAACTCCCAGTCCTACTGCCAGTTTCTGGAAGACACCTTCTTCAAGCAGTGGTACAGGAAGAAGTCTGCATCCTTCAAGAAAAACATGATTTTCATGCAGGACAATGCTCCATCACACGCGTCCAAGTACTCCACAGCGTGGCTGGCAAGAAAGGGTATAAAAGAAGAAAATCTAATGACATGGCCTCCTTGTTCACCTGATCTGAACCCCATTGAGAACCTGTGGTCCATCATCAAATGTGAGATTTACAAGGAGGGAAAACAGTACACCTCTCTGAACAGTGTCTGGGAGGGTGTGGTTGCTGCTGCACGCAATGTTGATGGTGAACAGATCAAAACACTGACAGAATCCATGGATGGCAGGCTTTTGAGTGTCCTTGCAAAGAAAGGTGGCTATATTGGTCACTGATTTGTTTTTGTTTTGTTTTTGAATGTCAGAAATGTATATTTGTGAATGTTGAGATGTTATATTGGTTTCACTGGTAAAAATAAATAATTGAAATGGGTATATATTTGTTTTTTGTTAAGTTGCCTAATAATTATGCACAGTAATAGTCACCTGCACACACAGATATCCCCCTAAAATAGCTAAAACTAAAAACAAACTAAAAACTACTTCCAAAAATATTCAGCTTTGATATTAATGAGTTTTTGGGGTTCATTGAGAACATGGTTGTTGTTCAATAATAAAATTAATCCTCAAAAATACAACTTGCCTAATAATTCTGCACTCCCTGTACACAGGTCACTTGCATGACCTTGATTCCATGTGGGGTCAAGGACCTCATCGTCCTCCACATCATCTTCCACCCAGTCGTCACCCTTGCCCTCCTTGTCTGTCTGCACACTGCAGAAAGCCACAGCAGTTGGCACCTGTGTTTTGTCATCATCCAAGACGTGCTGAGGTGGTCCTCCCATGTACTCAACATAAGTGGTTGGGCATCGGTACACTCAATATCTTCCACTTCTGGGGCAGGGCTAGGTGGATGGCCATGGGAAACCCTGCTAGAAGAGTCATCAAAAAGCAGAAGAGACTGCTGCATGACTTGGGGCTCAGACTGCTTATCTGATTTGCAAGGGGGTGAGGTGAAAGACTGATGGACATCGGCTGCAGGTGCCAACTCTGATCTTTCAGCCCGAGACTGGGTGGGAGACAATGTAAAGGAACTGGAGGCACTGTCAGCAACCCAATCTACTATCGCCTGTACTTGTTCTGGCCTCACCATTCGTAGAGCCGCATTAGGCCCGACCAAATACCGCTAAAGGTTCTGTCGCCTACTCGCACCTGAGGAAGGTGTTTTACTTGTGCGTGTAGCTGGCACAGATCGACCACGTCCTCTCCCTGCAACAGGAGCTCCATCAGCAGCACCACGACCGGCGCCACGTACCTTATTTGACGCTCTCCTCATATTTCTCAAATTTAGAATCTTGCCCAAAATGGGTGTTTTTTTATAGCAGAATAGAACAACAGTATCTAAAGGGTGTATTTTACATTGACAAATGCAGCAAAGGCTGCAAATTAATTATTTTGCCCAAAAATGGTGTTTTTTGAAAAACAGAATATGACAGCAGTATATAACGCTTGAATTTCACACGTACAGATGCAGACAAGGCTGCAAATTAAGTATTTTGCCCAAAATCAGTGTTTTTTTAATACCAGAATAGCACAGCAGTATCTAAAGCGTTTATCTCACACTGACAGATGCAGACAAGGCCGCAAATTAACCAGCTCCCGACCGCCTAACGCAGGGACGCGTCCTGCGGGCGGCCGGGTTATTCCTCGTTGACGCATCTACGCGTCATCTCGCGAGACGCGAGATTACGCGCATATTCGGCCCGCACATGCGCAGTGCAGGCCGGCAAAAGTTTCAGAAGGAGTTGGTCATCAGCCTGCCAGCCAATGAATAGCGCTGGCAGGTTGGTGACTTTTAAATAAACGAACCAAAAGCCATATAACACATTATATTTATAAATATAATGTGTTAAATGGCTTCTGTGTTCTCTGCTGGGTTCTTTTCGTCGGTTGGTCCCCGCAGAGAGCACAGATCACAGTGAGTACACCAAACACAACATATTTAGCCCCAGATCACCCCCCCATCACCCCAATTAACCCCTTGATCATTCTGTCAATCACTAGTGAAAGGGAAAAAAGTGATCAGTGATTTTTTTTTCACCAGTATTGACTGTTAGGTTTAGGTTAGTTTAGGCCCCTTTGGTAGTTAGCTTCAGTTAGCGCCCAGCCCACCGCACCGCACTGCAGTCACTGATTCGCTGATTAGCGTATCGCTAATCAGCATTGGTACTTTATAGTATCTGTAAGTGATCAGAATTGATCACAGTCAGATCTATAATAGTATTAGTGTCACCTTAGCTCGCCCTCCACCCAAAACGCAGTGTTTGCCCGATCAGGCCTGATCGGTCGCCCACACGTGCGTTCACTCACGCCCGCCCCGCCGCAGTGACATTTTTATTTTATTTTTATCACTTCACAATCACTACACAAGCGCTACACAAGCGCTACACAATCACTACACAAGCGATAAAATCTGTTTTTTATCGCAGCGGCTTCCTGTACTTCGCTAGCCTCCCATTTGTAAGACAGGCTTGCTTTTTTTCTTGGGTAGTCTCAGGGAATACCCCCTAAATTTAGTTGACCAAATGGCAAGTAAGGGGTATTCTTCTGAAGAGGCAACAGGCTTCTGACCCAGTCGGATGAGGAATGGGAACCCTCATCTGACGAATCCAGCGGGTCAGAATACGAACCTGTAGAAAGCAGTGGCAGTCTGACCCAAAGTTCGGACGATGAGGTTGAGGTCCCTGATACCACCAGGCGTACCCGGCCCCGTGTTGCTAGACCACAGGTTGCGCAGGATCCGCTTCAAGGGCAGCAGAGTGGGGCTGGTGCTGTTGGATTATGTGGTGAGGCATACACCAGCAGCGCAGCCCATCCTGGACCTAGTTCCGTGCAGTAGTTCCCCCATCGCAGCCACCGCACAGACAGGCCCATAGAGCCCCTAGAGTCCCTGAGGTGCTGGCAAACCCTGATTGGCAGCCCCCATCTTCAGCGCACCAGTAGTTCCCTCTTTCACCGCCCAGTCTGGAGTTCAAGTTGAGACAGCTCAGATCGGATCGGCACTGTTTTTTTTTTAGCTGTTCTTCACTGCGGAGCTCTTTGACTTAGTCGTGGCAGAAACAAACTGGTATGCCACTCAATTTATAGCCGCCAACCCGGGAAGCTTTTATGCCCAGTCTTTCCGGTGGAAACCCGTCTAAGTTTCCGAACTTAAAACTTTTCTGGGCCTTCTCCTCAACATGGGCCTGACAAAAAAGCATGAATTGCGGTCATATTGGTCCACAAACCCAATTCATCACATGCCCATGTTCTCTGCTGCCATATCCAGGACACGATTTGAGACCATCCTGCGTTTCCTGCACTTTAGTGATTACAGCACCTCTCGTCCCAGAGGCCACCCAGCTTTTGACCGGCTCCACAAAATTCGGCCCCTCATAGACCACTTTAACACCAAATTTGCAGATTTGTATACCCCTGAGCAAAACATCTGCATAGACGAGTCCCTGATACATTTTACCGGGCGCCTTGGCTTCAAACAATACATCCCAAGCAAGCGCGCCCGGTATGGGGTCAAATTGTATAAGCTCTGTGAAAGGGCCACAGGCTATACGCACAAATTGGGTAAAGATCAGACCCTGGAGCCGGTCGGTTGCCCTGACTACCTGGGAAGCAGTGGGAAGACAGTCTGGGACTTGGTGTCACCCTTATTTGGCAAGAGGTACCACCTTTATGTGGACAATTTCTACACAAGTGTGCCCCTCTTCAGGCATTTGTTTCTAGAACAGATTGGCTGCTGTGGCACCACGTGACCTAGTCGCCGGGGCTTCCCCCAATGGCTCATTACCACCCATCTTGCAAGGGGGGAGAGGGCTGCCTTGTGTAACGAAGAACTGCCTGCGGTGAAATGGAGAGACAAGCGTGACGTTTACATGCTCTACTCCATTCACGCAGACACGACAATCCAAATTGAACGGGCAACCAGTGTCATTGAAAAGCCCCTCTTGGTCCATGACTATAATTTGCTCATGGGAGCGGTGGACTTCAATGACCAGATGTTGGCTCCTTATTTACTCTCCCGCAGGACCAGACGCTGGTATAAGAAGGTGTCTGTATACCTAATTCAATTGGCTATGTACAATAGTTTTGTTCTCTACAGTAAGGCTGGGAGAACAAGATCCTTCCTCAAATTTCAGGAAGAGATCATCGAGAACCTCCTGTATCCAGGAGGTTCCGTGGCCCCAACCACCAGTGTAGTGAGCCGTCTACATAAGCGACATTTCCCCAATGTCGTTGCTGGTATCTCAAACCAAGCGTCACCCCGAAAAAGATGTTGTGTCTGTAGCAGGAGTGGAATAAGGCGTGACACCCGCTATTTCTGTCCTGACTGCCCTGACCACCCTGCCCTATGCTCACGAGAGTGTTTCCGGAAGTACCACACAGAGGTACACTTAGTATAGGGATTGCGTGACACAGGACAGGCACACAGGGGTCTTAGGGCCCTTTCACACAGAGCTGCTGCAAACCTCTCCTTTCACCTGGGACAAAGTGCATAATGTACTTCGCCACATCTCTGGGCGATTTGCACTTTGCACATTGTCCCATGGGGAAGGAGAGGTTTGACCTCTAAAGGTAAAAAAAAAAAAAATCACAGGTAAGCAAAAAAGTTAATGTTCCAAAAGTTCAATAAAGTTTATAAAAGTTAATGTTCTGTTCAAATGTTATATAAAGTTAATGTTAATAAATTTATTGCGTTGCGGCCTGTTTTTTTTTTTTTTTACCTTCTAGGTGGACCAAGCAATCAACCAGCCGCAGCACTGATGTGCATTCTGACAGAAGCATTGCGCTGCTGTCAGATTACACAAAGTCGGTGTATGCGGCACTGCAAGACGAGATTTCTCCTCTACAGTAAAAAAGATACGTTTGCCGAGGCTTATGAGCTGAGGGGCGGTGTTCATATGCTTTGGCAAACATTTTTTATAAAAAAAATAAAAATTCCGGCAATGATTTATTCATCCAGATCGATTGATGTGAATGGAGAAATCGGGTTTGCCAGGGCATACGAGCTGAGTGGTTTTGGATGTTGGGCGGAGCTCCTATGTCCTGGCAGACGCCTTTCCCCCCTTTCCCACATTGATCGATGGGAATGAAGAAATCTGTGCTGTTCATTTTTTCTTTCAGCCCAGAGGCTGAACGAAAAAAAAAAAATCTCATTACCCGTATGCTCAATATAAGGAGAATAGCAGAAACTCCTAATGCTGGCCATACATGTAATGATTGCGGAGACCCTCAAATGCCAGGGCAGTACAAACACCCCACAAATGACCCCATTTTGGAAAGAAGACACCCCAAGGTATTCGCTGACGGGCATATTGAGTCCATTAAAGATTGAACTTTTTGTCCCAAGTTAGCGGAAAGGGAGACTTTGTGAGAAAAAAATAAAAATAAAAATTTCCGCTAACTTGTGCCAAAAAAATAAATCTTCTATGAACTCGCCATGCCCCTCACGGAATACCTTGGGGTGTCTTATTTCCAAAATGGGGTCACATGTGGGGTATTTATACTGCCCTGGCATTTTAGGGGCCCTAAAGCGTGAGAAGAAGTCTGGAATCCAAATGTCTAAAAATGCCCTCCTAAAAGGTACTCATTGGAATTTGGGCCCCTTTGCGCACCTAGGCTGCAAAAAAGTGTCACACATGTGGTATCGCCGTACTCAGGAGAAGTTGGGGAATGTGTTTTGGGGTGTCATTTTCCATATACCCATGCTAGGTGAGATAAATATCTTGGTCAAATGCCAACTTTGTATAAAAAAATTGGAAAAGTTGTCTTTTGCCGAGATATTTCTCTCACCCAGCATGGGTATATGTAAAAATACACCCCAAAACACATTGCCCTACTTCTCCTGAGTACGGCGATACCAAATGTGTGACACTTTTTTGCAGCCTAGGTGCGCAAAGGGGCCCAAATTCCAATGAGTATCTTTACTATTTCACAGGGCATTTTTTACGTATTTGGATTCCAAACTACTTCTCACACTTTAGGTCCCCTAAAATGCTAGGGCAGTATAAATACCCCACAAGTGACCGCATTTTGGAAAGAAGACACCCCAAGGTATTTCGTGAGGGGCATGGCGAGTTCATGTAAAATTTTATTTTTTGTCACAAGTTAGTGGAATATGAGACTTTGTAAGAAAAAAATAAAAATAAATATTTTCCGCTAACTTGTGCCAAAAAAAATAAAATTCTAGGAACTCGCCATGCCCCTCACGGAATACCTTGGGGTGTCTTCTTTCCAAAATGGCGTCACTTTTGGGGTATTTATACTGCACTGGCATTTTAGGGGCCCTAAAGCGTGAGAAGTAGTTTGGAATCCAAATGCGTAAAAAATGCCCAGTGAAATTCTAAAGATACTCATTGGAATTTGGACCACTTTGTGCACCTAGGCTGCAAAAAAGTGTCACACATGTGGTATTGCCGTACTCAGGAGAAGTAGGGCAATGTGTTTTGGGGTATATTTTTACATATACCCATACTGTGTGTGAGAATGATCTCTGTAAAATGACAACTTTGTATAAAAAAATGGGAAAAGTTGTCTTTTACAGAGATATTTATCTCACCCAGCATGGGTATATGTAAAAATACACCCCAAAACACATTGCCATACTTCTTCTGAGTACGGCAATACCACATGTGTGACACTTTTTTGCAGCCTAGGTGCGCAAAGGGGCCCAAATTCCAATGAGTACTTTTAGGATTTCACAGGGCATTTTTACATATTTGGATTCCGAACTACTTCTCACACTTTAGGGCCCCTAAAATGCAAGGGCAGTATAAATACCCCACAAGTGACCCCATTTTAGAAAGAAGACACCCCAAGGTATTCCGTGAGGGGTATGGTGAGTTCATGTAAAATTTTATTTTTTGTCACAAGTTAATGGAATATGAGACTTTGTAAGAAAAAAAAATATATATATATCATTTTCCGCTAACTTGTGACAAAAAATAAAAACTTCCATGAACTCACTATGCCCATCAGCGAATACCTTAGGGTGTCTAATTTCCGAAATGGGGTCATTTGTGGGGTGTTTCTACTGTCTGGGCATTGTAGAACCTCAGGAAACATCACAGGTGCTCAGAAAGTCAAAGTGCGTAAATTCACATTTTTGCACCATAGTTTGTAAACGCTATAACTTTTACCCAAACCAATAAATATACACTTATTGCATTTTTTTTTTATCAAAGACATGTTGAACAATAAATTTAGAGCAAAATTTATATAGAAATGTAGTTTTATTTGAAAAATTTTACAACAGAAAGTGAAAAATGTCATTTTTTTGCAAAAATTTCGGTCAATTTTGATTAATATAAAAAAAAAGTTAAAATGTCAGCAGCAATGAAATACCACCAAATGAAAGCTCTATTAGTGAGAAAAAAAGGAGGTAAAATTCATTTGGGTGGTAAGTTATATGACCGAGCAATACACCGTGAAAGTAGTGTAGTGCAGAATTGTAAAAAGTGGTCTGGTCATTAAGGGGGTTTAAGCTAGGGGAGCTGAGGTGGTTAAGTATTTTGCTAAAATTTATATATTTTTTTTAATAACAGAATATAAAAAGCAGTATATAACGCTTGAATTTCACACTGACAGACGCAGACAAGGACGCAAATTGAGTATTTTGCCCAAAAAGGGTGTTTTTTTTATAACAGAATATGACAGCAGTATATAACTCTTGAATTTCACACGTACAGATGTAGCAAGGGCTGTAAAATTAAGTATTTGCCTAAAAAGGGTGTTTTTTTTTAATCCAGAAAATTATAGCTGTATTTCTAGCTTAAATTGCACACTGAAGAATGCGGCAGAGGTCCCAGATGGAGGGTATTGCCAAAAATGGGTGCTTTTTAAAACCCAGAAATTATTGAAGTATTTCTTGTTTTTAACAATCACAGATGCAGCAAAGGCTGCAATATTAAGTACTTTGCCCAAAATGTTTTTTTTTTTACTAACAGAATATGACAGCAGTATATAACTCTTGAATTTCACACTGACAGATACAGCAAGGGCTGTAAAATTGAGTATTTTGCCCAAAAAGGGTGTTTTTTAAAACTCAGAAAACTTTTGATGTATTTTAAGCATGGATTTGAATGTCACAAAAGCACATATGCTGTGCTGGTGCACTGACTTTCCATAAAATTGCCGCCACCGCCCACCTAACTAACAGACAGATAAAAGTTTTTTTTTTGTGTCACTGGGCTCAAGGCAGGGTAAAAAGATTGTGCACTGCACCCACAAAACAAATTCTTGGTAGATCGCTGAGTTAACAAGCACTTCTGATTAAAGATTCTTTCCTATTCTCTCCCTCACAGCAACAGCATCCTCTCCCTACACTAGTAACAGCAGAGTGACATGCAGCGCTACGTGACTCCCGCTTATATAGAGGCTGGGTCACATGCTGCACTGGCCAATAACAGCAATGCCATTAGTAAGCATGGCTGTGATGGCTTCTAAGGGCACAGAGTTAAACGATTGTTGATTGGCTGCTCTGCAGCCTTTCAAAAAGCGCCATAAAATAGCCGAACACCCAACCCGAACTTTTACTGAACTTTACAGTTCGGGTTCGCTCAACCCTACAATTAACAAATAATAAAGTTTGCTGTTAACAATATTCGCAAATGTGGTTCACTGAATATCCCTTGCTGCTTCACTGCTGTGGTATGGGCTTCAGTTTATTGACCTAATTATGCGTCAAAGATGGTCTTCTCAGTTTGCCCAAGGGTTTGTATATCTTGTGTGAGGTTGGCATGGTTCAGCTAACAATGTGAATAAAACCATTAAATCCAAAACTTAACCATCATCTTTCGCATAGTCAAGATAAAATTAGTGGAGTATAACAGTCGAGTGGAATGTGCAAGGACTAAGTACATATAGTCCCCATTCTACATTTTTAGAAGTTTTTTATGTGTAGACCCATTTTCTAGCCCATATATTTTATATATGGAAGAATATCTGGACTCTGTATGAAGGACCTCCAGGATTCGCAGGTAAGCTTGTATTTGTTGTGTTGTCCATTCACATATGAGCATAATTCCTCTAACCTTGAGATTATACAAGGCTTTATAGAATTGTCTGAAGTGTTCTGCTATGTCTTTTGTGTTAGTGGACTGTTGTCCGTTATTGGCCCTAATGGATTTAATAAAGGTCTGTTCCCTAGCTCTTTTGGCCATCAGAGCCATAATACATTTTATGTTTGGTATAAAGATAATCTTTAGAAGCTTTTAAGTTGAGGAGCTGCAACACTTTCTCTCTCTGGACAGCTGATTCTGCTTTTGTGGCGGTGGCCAGCGTTCTTTTATGCTGTTTTTCTAAGGTTTCTATTCTTTTAAGGGTAGTTTCCATTTCTTTATTCTTTCATTTTTTGAGGTACAGTAGGAGCATAGTGAGATCAGATCTCCACGCACTACGGTTTTATGGGCTTCCCATATTATAGGTTGAGGTGTAGGCATGGGTGTGTTTTGCTTGAAATACAGGGTGGGCCATTTATATGGATACACCTTAATAAAATGGTAATGGTTGGTGATATTAACTTTCTGTTTGTGGCACATTAGTATATGTGAGGGGGGAAACTTTTCAAGATGGATGGTGACCATGGCAGCCATTTTGAATTCAGCCATTTTGAATCCAACTTTCGTTTTTTCAATAGGAAGAGTGACACATCAAACTTATTGGGAATTTCACAAGAAAAACAATGGTGTGCTTGGTTTTAACGTAACTTTATTCTTTCATGAGTTATTTACAAGTTTCTGACCACTTATAAAATGTGTTCAATGTGCTGCCCATTGTGTTGGATTGTCAATGCAACCCTCTTCTCCCACTCTTCACACACTGATAGCAACACCGCAGGAGAAATGCTAGCACAGGCTTCCAGTATCCGTAGTTTCAGGTGCTGCACATCTCGCATCTTCACAGCATAGACAATTGCCTTCAGATGACTCCGAAGATAAAAGTCTAAGGGGCTCAGATCGGGAGACCTTGGGGGCCATTTAACTGGCCCACGACGACCAATCCACTTTCCAGGAAACTGTTCATCTAGGAATGCTCGGACCTGACACCCATAATGTGGTGGTGCACCATCTTGCTGGAAAAACTCAGGGAACGTGCCAGCTTCAGTGCATAAAGAGGGAAACACATCATCATGTAGCAATTTCGTATATCCAGTGGCCTTGAGGTTTCCATTGATGAAGAATGGCCCCACTATCTTTGTACCCCATATACCACACCATACCATCAATTTTTTTGTTCCAACAGTCTTGGAGGGATCTATCCAATGTGGGTTAGTGTCAGACCAATAGCGGTGGTTTTGTTTGTTAACTTCACCATTCACATAAAAGTTTGCCTCATCACTGAACAAAATCTTCTGCGTAAACTGAGGGTCCTGTTCCAATTTTTGTTTTGCCCATTTTGCAAATTCAATGCGCCGATCTGGGTCATCCTCGTTGAGATGCTGCAGTAGCTGGAGTTTGTAAGGGTGCCATTTGTGAGTAGCTAATATCCGCCGAAGGGATGTTCGACTAATGCCACTCTCCAGTGACATGCGGCGAGTGCTACGCTGTGGGCTCTTGCTGAATGAAGCTAGGATAGCCACTGATGTTTCTTCATTAGAGACAGATTTCATGCGTCCACATTTTGGCAAATCCAACACTGAACCAGTTTCACGAAACTTAGCAAGCAGTTTGCTAACTGTAGCATGGGAGATGGGTGGTCTCGTAGGGTGTCTTGCATTGAAATCTGCTGCAATGACCCGGTTACTGCGTTCACCAGACATCAACACAATTTCTATCCGTTCCTCACGTGTTAACCTTGGCTACATGTCAATGGCTGTAAACAAAGAGAAACTTGTTAATAACTCATGAAAGAATAAAGTTACGTTAAAACCAAGCACACCATTGTTTTTCGTGTGAAATTCCCAATAAGTTTGATGTGTCACGTGACCCTCTTCCTATTGAAAAAACTAAAGTTGGATTCAAAATGGCCGACTTCAAAATGGCCGACTTCAAAATGGCCGCCATGGTCACCACCCATCTTGAAAAGTTTCCCCCCTCACATATACTAATGTGCCACAAACAGGAAGTTAATATCACCAACCATTCCCATTTTATTAAGGTGTATCCATATAAATGGCCCTCCTTGTAGTTGTTTAGTAAGGTCTTGATACGGGCTTTGTGTGACGGGTCTTGGAGAATCGTCTCATTGAGTCGCCATGTAAAAGAGGGGGCAGGAAGGGATTCTATAATTATGCCCAGTGAGATCGGGGCATGGTCTGAGATGGCAATGTTGTGTATTGATGATTTCACCATTTTTGTTAGGTGCGTAGAGGTGAGGAGAATGTACTATAATCTTTGAAAGGAATTGTTTGATTCCGAGTGATATGTGTAGTCCCTGCCATGTGGGTTATTTGTTCTCCAGGTGTCTATAAGTCTGCGGGATGACAGAGCAGTTTTTTACGCCCTCAGTTTCCTATAAGAGATATGGAGATTCGGGTTGGAAGAATCCAATAGAGGGTCTAAAGTGATGTTAAAATCCCCTCCCAAAATGCAAACTCCTTCCTGAAAGGATTCAAGGCATTTAAGGGCCTCTTTTAGCCATGGCACTTGATGTACGTTAGGAATGTATATGCCTGCAAATGTAACTGGTGTGTTGGCAATCTGGCCTTTCAGAAACAGAAATCTACCTTCATTGTCGGTAAGACTAGCTGTCATGGTGAAAGGGAGCGATTTTTTTGATAGCAATGGTTACTCCCCTGGTCTTGGAAGCGGAGTAACAGGAGTGAAACCATTGATTGAAGTATATTTTATTCAGTGAGGGAAGCTTACCTCATTTGAAATGGGTCTCCTGGAGTATCACAACATCTGTGTGCAGAGATCTAAGGAGTTGAAATACTCTGGATCTCTTGGTAGGTGAGTTGAGTCCCCCCACATTCCACAACACCACATTAACAGCAGACATTCAGCCTACTTCCTATTAATATGATAACAATAATGAAGAATAGTTTAAACATAGGTTGTAGTAGCACAGTAAGAACAGAACAGTGCAAGAACAAAAAATAACAATATTAACAATGTTGAGGTGTACGACTAGGTTCTCCTCTTCTCCTGTCCATGGGACACCTCAGGTGAATATCCTAGGGCCGCTGGCAGGGAAAGATTGGTGATTTAGAACTGCAACCCAGGGAGTTGTACAGTTGGGTACACCTATTATTCTGAATAGGGAGTAGTAGCACCAGCGCTGTTATAGATAAAGCTCATGGTGGATAGGTAGAGGTGGGGAGGGGAAGTGGAGATGGGAGAGATGGAGAGGCAGTAGGGTAAGTTAAGAAGGTATCGGATGTCCAAGAAATGTGGTGAAAGAAGTGTATCCTTGTATTCCAGGCTGTTTATTTAGATATCAGCCCGGTTTGCCGCGTGCCTTTTTCGGGTCTTCTTTACTTTACACTGGGTCGTCTCGGGGAGGTTTGGCAGTTCTGCCACATCAGAGATGGGGTCCGAAGAAGAAGGCGTTGAGGGTGTTGTGGCAGGCCAAGGGTCAGCCACGTGATGATCGTTGCCTCGTGTTCAGGTGAATGACGTCGACGGAGGAAAATGACAGAAGTCTGAGTTTAGTTCAAAACCTTGTCAGGACCCTAACATAATGTGTCCTGCATCCTTTATTTATACACAGTTCAAAAGGGTGTAACCCCTCAAAGTAAAACATGATTGGTTTACAGACATTTCAAGTTTCACTTTTACAAAAATGTGTTAACTAATGAGTTTAGATTTTCAACTTTTACAAGAATGTGTTAACTAATGAGTTTAGATTTTAAGCAAGAGATGCATATTTTTGGTTAGTAGTAGGTACAAATCTTATCTTATCTTAACACACACAGTTCACTTCTATTGGTTTTTTAGCTTATGCTTGTTCTTTTCCAAATGTCACCACATTGTATCACGTATACAGCGAAAATGAAAACATCTTTCAGAAAAGCTGGATAATTTCCTTAACATTTCCCTCCTTTTTTTCAATTTTTCTGTTCACGTGGTAGACATTTTGCTCTGAAGGCTTCATTTTATCATGTGTGTGTGTCTTGCTAACTACTAACCTGCCTGGACAAACAAATGACCCCTTAGACAGCCCGTACTTCACAGAGTATACAGATAAGCTGCATAGACCATGCGATGCAAGCATCGATTCCAGTCTGTCTAGTAGTTGTCATTTGATTAAGCATACATACATTTTATTAAAACCACATACAGCACACAAACACACTAAGTGGATGTAGGTGCAGCATTGTAGTTCCATGCATCATTGTCCATAGTTCTGGATACACCTTCTTCTGCTCCTGTGTTGGAATCTCTAGGAGCTGGTCGATCAGCTATACCTGCTAGGAGCATCAGCAGTAAGCCTAAAAGTTTCTGTGCAGCTGTGGTCAGGAAGATGAACATCATCTTGGGCGTTGCTGTCCCTTGGTTGGACAGTGCTGTCAATCATGGCATATCCCTTGACCAATATGGTAAGTAGGCCTGGAACCGCCTTGAAAGTCCACCTCCATCCTCCTCTAGTCAACGTTATGGACACTTCAGTGATGGGAAACCTGGGATGAACACTTCCTTCCTGCCAAAGATGCGTCTCCATCCGAACTTCCACTTAGGACCTAATGCTACTTAATACAGAACAGAAAGTAATAAACGCAGTAACCGTACAACATGAGTGATTCCATCTGGGACCACCACTATAGTGACTCCATACTGTTGAGAATGTAGAGCTTGTGCGATCCCTAGGGTCTTCAGTATGTGTCCCATTGTCTCCCCAGTGAAGTGGGTACCTCTGTCTGATTCTATCACTTCTGGAATCCCATATCTGCAGACTACCTCTGACAATATTTTCTTAGCAGTAATTTTGGCTGTAGCCGTAGTTACTGGCCAGCCTGAGAATACATCAATGGCTACAAGGACATACTCATATGTGCTCACCTTGGGTAGCTGTATGTAATCCACCTGTTCTCTTTGAAACGGGTACAAGGGTTTGGGAGTGTGTTTCTTGGGGGTCTTTACAAACCTCCCAGGGTTATGTCTGGCACATGTAAGACAACCCTGAACAAAATTTTCAAAGAGGGTCTGAATTCCAGGTGCAAACCAATGTTCTAACACTAGTGCTCATAGCTCCTTTCGACAAATGAGTAGGGCCATGTGCTAAATTGGCCATCATCGGATACAAACTCCGAGGCAAACATGTTCTGCCATTTACCTGCCAGAGCTCTCCTGTCTTCGTAGCCCCCGCCTCCATCTATACCTTTTTGTCTTGAGGCGTTATCTGGGCCTGTAATTCCTGCAAGAGCGACAAATCTGGCATAGTTGGAAAAAACAATGTCAGGAGTGGCAGACCGGCTGCTTGTTTGGCTACTTGGTCTGCTTGAGAATTTCCCACAGCTAGCGGATCATCTTGCTTCACATGGGCTGTCACTTTAACAATGGCTACCTCTGTGGGCAGCTCTAGGGCCTCTATGAGGCTCTGTACTGCTTCTGAATTTTTGATTGGTTTGCCCGATGAAGTCAGAAATCCCCTAGTTTTCCAGATAACACCAAAGTCATGTGCTACCCCGAAAGCATACCTGGAATCAGTGTAACAATTTATTCTCAGTCCCTTACCCATTGTACATGCATCAATGAGTGCCTTCAACTCCGCCTCCTGTGCAGACGCACAAGATGGGAGTGGGTTTTGTATGATTACCTTACCATCCTGGATTACCGCATACCCGGTGACAAAGTGTCCTTGTTCGTCATTCCACCATCTGGAGCCATCTACAAAATACTCAGCATCAGGACTAGTTAATGGTGTTTCAGTAACATTTGGTAACCCTTTTGTTTCTGCAATCATCAATTCATGACAGTTATGATTTGCAACTGGATCAGACATGTCTACTACTCCCACTCCCCCCTCCTCTTCTAAATCCACCGGCATCAAAGTAGCTGGATTTAGAACAGTACATCGCTGCAAGGTAATGTGGGGACTGAGTAGTGTCATCTCATATTTTGTGATTCTGGACAAATGTTTCAGCTTGGTGGTGTGTCAATACAATCTAAACTGGTAGAATAGTATGTAATGGGCTGCATACGGTCCCCATGTTTCTGCGTCAGTACACCTGAGGCAAATCCCCCTTGCTCGTGACAATACAATGTGAAATTTTGTTTGTAATTGGGGATGCCCAATGCTGGTGTTGTGGTGAGAGTGAGTTTTAATGCATGAAATGCACTCACAGCTCCTGATAGTTCAAAGGTCTCTCCTTTGAGGCAGTCATATAGTGGCTGCATCATCTGAGAGCAATCCTTAATCCAGGGGCGACAGTAACTGACAAGTCCAATAAAGGCACGCAGAGCCCTTGGAGTACTTGGCAGGGGGTGCTGCTGTATAGCAGTAACCCTCTCAGTTGTGAGGTGTTTGGTACCTGGAGAAATACAGTGACCTATGAAAATCACAGTAGATTTACAAAGTTGCAGCTTCTCTTTGGAGGCTTTACAACCATTTTCAGCAAGGAAAATAAGCAAAGATAAAGTCTCTTCATTACACTGTTCAGAGCTGTGGCAACAAAGCAACAGATCATCAATATATTGTAAAAGAACAGTGTCCGGATAGGTCGGCTGCCAGGACTGCAACACAGAGTGTAAAGCAGTAGAGAAAATATATCTGAGCTTACCAAAACACACGCGTGACAATAGATAAGGCATCATGAATGTTAAGTTTAACAGTCTTTGTTAGTGGGAGTTTAACAGTTGTTCCCTCAACCCCTTGACAATAAATGTAATCAGAGGAGATAAGCTCCTCAGGCACATATTTTTCTTGTATTTTGGTATGGGCTGCTCCTGTGTCTACCAAAAATTCTATTGAATTCCCCGTGTCCTCACATGTGGATGTGATGATTAGTTGTGGACCTGGGGTTGCGTCAAGGGGGTAGCTAACGTTGAGGGAACTCACAGGATTGCCATCACTTCATTGAAAGGTCCGGGCAGTAGGCCTGACCTCTCCGGGGACATTTGACTGAGTAATGCCCTTTTTTCCCACAATTCCAGCATGTTACTTGGTCCCAGTTACGTGGAGACTGATCCCCACCTGGTACCCTTTCCTGAAACCTGCCCTTAGGTTTAAAGGGTTGGTTAGCCATTATTGGCTTCTTTTTATTTTGTAAGTCTAGCTCAGCTCCTTTTGCTATGGCCACTAGGTCAGGGAACTGGCAGGTCCGCCAATCAGAGCGAGCCTTCTTTACAGCATCCTGTATGGGTGCTTTTAATCCAGACATGAATGTATGTTTTAGTAGTCTCATGTCCTTACTGTCTCCTGTCTCATACCCATAGTCAAGCCAGAGCTGTTCTAAAGCTGTGGCATAGTCAGCTACAGTCTGATTAGCGTCTTGTGTTTGCATCATAAAAGTGTCAGTCTGATTGTCCTGTTGCTCTTTTACCCAGGGTTTAAGGGCCATGATAAATTCCTGGCCTGACTGGTCTGTGGTCTTATCCACAGGGACAGTACCAGGGGCCTTTGCCATCATTTGATTCTTAAGTACTTCCCCTCCTTTAGTCTCTAAAAGACTCTCCAGTTCCGCCCAAGTGGCTTTATATGCGGTCTGGATACTTTCCAATTTACAAAGGAAAGTACTGGGGACAGTACGGGGGTCTGGCAAAGTGTTACACATAGCCAGTAACTCACTAGGAGTCCATGGCCTATAAACCTCATAATCATGTGTTTCCAGTTGCCCAGCTTTTACTGTGGGGAGGGTTTTATTGACTAATGGGTATAAGCCCACACGAGAGTGTGGCTTGGGCCCCCCACAGGCTGAGCATCTCTCTCTTGAGTCTGGGTTCTGTTGTCCACAATTAGGACAAGTCCACCCCTCCGGGCCATTATATGGAGGTGGTGCTGTGGGAGGGAGAGATTTTTGTGGTTTATGGGGAATAATACACCGTACTTCAGAAGGGATGTTTAATTCTTTTGTTGGCAATTTAATTTCATCCCATATTTCATACATAGTCCCTTTGTCAGTGTCTTTTGCCTTATGGGCAGTCAAAGTCATTCCCTGGGCTACATCATACCACATTGTGGCCTGGTCATATTTGTTATGGTCTTCCAACCACCCCTTAAAATTTGTAAGAAATTTCTGCCATACTGGTTCATCCAATGTTCCATTCACACCTGCTCCCAATTTCTTTAGCATTTGTCTACAGTCTTTGGTTGCTTCAGTGCCCTTTGCATATTGCATAATATTAATTGCAGAGACCCATTTCTCTGCTCCCTTCTCAGAGGAACGCTTACTCTGTGTAGCCCCCATCCCGTGGGTGGCTCCTTGTAATTCACTATCCAGGTACGCGCACACCTGGTGAATTACAACAGTGTTGTGGACACACTTTCGAGGCAGCACTATCAGTAGTGCTGTGGACACACTTCCGAGGCGGCACTACTAGTGGTGCCGTGGACACACTTCCGAGGCGGCACCACTTTTTCTACTACCAGTGGTGCTGTGGGCACACTTCCGAGGCAGCACTGATCCACTGGTCTGGCAATACTACAATATAGTCTTGCCCTCACACAGAGTAATTCACACGTCCTCTCTGGGGTTACTCGCTGGAAACCCCTTAAACCCCTCTACGTTCTTTCTATGGCACAGGAAGCAAACAAATACTGCAATCCAAATGATTATAACTGCAACCACCCAATCCAAACTGGTATCATAATACCCACGATTGTATACACTGTACAGCACAGGAATTGGCAACAATGCAGTAATTCTTCCTCACACAATATCAGCAGGCACTCAGTACATGTGAAACCACACAGTATGACATAACATTGAAACAACCCCTGACCTCAGGCGCCTTTTCAGGTACCAACAAGGAACTGCAGGGCCCCTATCCAATCTTACTGGACAGCTTTATACACTGCCACTTCTCACAGCCTCCTCCAGGATAGGTCTGTCAACCCTTTCTCCACCAGAACCAGAGGCCTCCAGAGTCAGGGACCGGACAAGCCAGTCAGCGAGCTCTACTCTTTCAGCTTGGCTCAGGAGGAGCAGGGTCAGACCACTCCAAGATTCAGCTTATCTCAGCCACTCACACATTCGTGCATTCTTACGCCTAAAGACAGTTTTGCACATATAGGGGAAATAATTCATTCACCAGAACACGGTACAGGCACCACGTTCACACACCACACTGCAGAACAGCGAGCAGAGCTCAGGAGACAGGTAGTAACACAATGGGTTACTTACCGCGGTCTTCCTGGGTCCTGGTCTCCGTATCGCGATCTGCAGCTAGGAGCGTTGTTGTAGTGCCCGCAATACTCCACCAGAAAATGTTGTGGCAGGCCAAGGGTCAGCCACGTGATGATCGTTGCCTCGTGTTCAGGTGAATGACGTCGACGGAGGAAAATGACAGAAGTCTGAGTTTAGTTCAAAACCTTGTCAGGACCCTAACATAATGTGTCCTGCATCCTTTATTTATACACAGTTCAAAAGGGTGTAACCCCTCAAAGTAAAACATGATTGGTTTACAGACATTTCAAGTTTCACTTTTACAAAAATGTGTTAACTAATGAGTTTAGATTTTCAACTTTTACAAGAATGTGTTAACTAATGAGTTTAGATTTTAAGCAAGAGATGCATATTTTTGGTTAGTAGTACGTACAAATCTTATCTTATCTTAACACACACAGTTCACTTCTATTGTTTTTTTAGCTTATGCTTGTTCTTTTCCAAATGTCACCACATTGTATCACGTATACAGAGAAAATGAAAACATCTTATGAATTTTTTATCCACTTTCAGAAAAGCTGGATAATTTCCTTAACAAGGGGTCCAGCTTAAGAAGTTCATAGACAGGAAGTATATCTGTTGTTGTTCGCACTACTTTATGGGTCCCTTGGTAGGTAAATGCAATCCCGAACAGAAAGAGCCATCTATATGGAATGTCCATTTTCCTTAGGATGTCCAGAAAGGGTTTTAGCTTGCGTCTTTTGGTCAAGGTGACCTGTGACAAATCTTGAAAGATTTGTATGGGAGAGCCCTCGGAGGACAATTCCTGACCGTTTCTAGTCGCTCTTAGAATCGCGTCCCTGTGGTGCGAATTAAGGACTTTACAGATTATGTCTCGCGGAGCATCCCCATCTCTGGGTTTTGGTCTTAGTGCTCTATGTGCCCTTTCGAGGGTAAAATGGTCTCTCATGTTTGATGGCAGGAGAGGTTTCAGTATTTCACTAGTAATGTCCATCACAGATGATACAGGGACATACTCTGGCACTCCTTTCAAGCGGAGGTTATTGAATCTCCCTCTATTATCTTGGTCCTCTATATATGAAAGCAAATTATTGAGGTGATGTTGACAGTGGGAGAGGGCCGCGGCAGTAGCTTCTCCAAAAGATAGGATGCTTGGTTCTCTTCTAATTGTTCCACTCTGCCTTCAATATCTCTAATATTTGCTTTTATGTCTGAAAGTTCTTTGAGGACAGGAGCTATTGCTGATTCAATGATCTGTTTGTCGTAATGTTGAAATAATGGGGTCTCCCTCATGGCATTCTTCAGCACTCAGGCTCTCATGATCCAATATCTCTGTGGCGGCAGCCATTTTCTGGTCAACTGATTGACTTGGTTTAGGGCCTGAATGCTTTTTATGTAGATACTTCTCCATTTTTGACTGTGACTGTTTTACTGTCTTGGAACCCATTTCCTCTGTTTTCCCCACTTTCACCATAGTGGTCAGGATTGTGGTAAAGGGTAAGGAGAGGACACACGGTGGGGGTGCTAGTATAAGGCTCTGAGCGCTTAGCACCTGACTTCAACCCCTCTGGTTTTTTATCCCAGAGATTGGCGGAACCTGGGGTCTCGGGACAGTTCTAAAAGATTTATTATACCGCTTCTCTGTGCTGTCCCGAACAACCAGATCCAAACCCCTCACCTTTATGGGAGTCCCAGCAGAAAAAGATGGCTCTGGGGTAGGAGATGGCAGCCTGTGAGGTCACCTCAGGTTCCGGCAGAGATGTTGTGGCTGGAGAGGTTTCGGCGGTTGTCACGCTGAGTGCAATGTATGCCTGGGTGGACTCTCGGTCGTTGCGGGATTTCAGGAGGGTTGAAGCAGTCTTTGAGTGCTGCACTGATCCGTTCAGACTTGCAGCAGGTCTCCCTGGTCTGGACTGGCTCCAGAGGTAAGACGCTCTTTTTGTGTGCACACAAGTCTCCCCCTGTATCTGTCCCCCACAGGAATTACCCCCGGTCTCTTTTTCTTTGCCGCTATCGGGCCTGGCAGTGGTGTGTCACAGCACTTGTGGGCCTTGGGCTGTAGTCTCAGGTGGATTTCCTTTGCCGTTCTTCTCTCCGACAGATGTCCCCCAGCAGGTCGGTATATGATGTATGTGGTTTGCTTGCTGTTTTCGGCCTCGTCAGAGCATTCGCTTGGTCTCCGATACGAGTGTCAGGGGCTCCGATACTTAAGGCCGGGGCTTGAGTCGGGTGGTAGGTCGCAACTTGCGTGTTCGCCCAAATTTCTTCTTGGGCGGTTGTAGAGTGGTTGGGCCAGCCACTGGTGTTATTTGGAGGCCAAATCAGGCTGGATGTCAATGTCTAGAGCCTTGGATGACTATAGATTAATTATTCCGGAGGAGCTGAGTTTCATGCAGCCACTCTCCAGCACGCCAGGCCACGCCCCCATGGACACAAACTTTGGATACCGACAGTCGCTGTATGCCAGAAAGGTGTGTGCAACAGGCACCCAGAGACTCTCGATAACAAACATTTGTGTCAGGTGGAAGTAGGAGTCACTCTAGCGGTGGCTCTGCTGGACTCAGAGAGTCTGGTGACCCTTGTGAGGGCAACCCTGGTGCGACCCACTGAGTTTACTGGTCAGAAAGTCAGCATTTTATGTATACATTTTATGTTTACCCCACCGCTCTGGTGTCTGCAAACACAGTTGCCGGCAGGCGGATCCATGAGGTGGCAGTGGCCACGAACCTGCACTATGAGTTAATACTAGGAAGAGACTTCCCGTTGTTCCCAGCCCTGTGGTAATCCACCATGGTATTGTCCCAGAGCCCCAGGCGAAAGTCCGGTTAAAGCCATACCGGGTGCCCAAGGCTCAGCAACAAGCCATCTCAGAGGAAGTACAGCTGATGCTGCCACTAGATATTATTGGGGAGTCCAAGAGTGAGTGGGCAAGCCCAATAGTCCTGATACCTAAAACAGATGGGGCGTTACGGTTCTGTAACGATTTCCGTAAACTGAATGAGGTCTCTAAATTTGTAATCTCTTGCCGCGGGTGGATGAGTTAATCAAGCGATTAGGGCAGGCGCAGTATTTTTATGTCTTGGACTTCACAAAAGGGTATTGGCAAGTGCCCTTAACAGAGGCTGCCCCAGAGAAAACGGCCTTTATCACACCTGAGGGTCTATATCAGTATAAGGTGTTTCGCCTGCATGGTGCTCCTGCCACATTCCAGCGGTTAATGAACATTGTGCTTCGTCCGCATCATTGCTATGCCTCGGCTTACCTCGACAATATTGTCGTTTATAGTACTGACTGGGAGAGTCACCTGGCAAAAGTACAGGCTGTAGTGGACTCCCTCCGAAGGGCTGGGCTAACCGCTAACCCAATAAAAATGTGCCATAGTGTTGGAGGAGACACAATACGTAGGTTATGTCATTGGGTGCGGAGTCATCAAACCCCATATGAGCAAGATAGAGGCAATACGGAGTTGGCCACGACCTGTCACCACCAGGTAAATAAAGTCATTCCTGGGGATGGTGGGGTATTACATGAGGTTTGTTCCCCACTTTGCTACCTTAGCAGCTACATTGACAGGGCTCTTGAAGGGACGGAAGTCCATAATAATTCGCTGGAATGACCAGGCAGAAGATCCTTTTTCTGCTTTTAAGTTGGCCCTGTGCAGGTCACTGGTTTTGGTGACGCCGACTTAAAGAGGGAGTTTTTTGGTACAGACCGATGCCTCCGAAGTAGGCCTTTGAGCTGTACTGTCTCAGGAAATCAATGGGGAGGAGCATCCCATTGTTTTCCTGAGCCGAAAACTCACCCCTGCTGAAACCAGATACAGCATAGTGGAGAGAGAGAGTGCCTGGCCATCAAATGGGCACTCGAGTCTCTCCGCTATTATCTGTTGGGGAGCAAGTTCTGGCTGGTGACTGACTACTCCTCTCTCAAGTGGATGAGTCAAGCTAAAGAGAGGAATGCCCTTGTCAACAGATGGTTCTTGTCATTGCAGAACTTCAAGTTCACAGTTCGCAGGCCGGTTAAATGGAAACATGGATGCCCTGTCCCGGGTGCACTGTTTGGCAAGTGTTCACCCCCACAAGGTTAAACAAAAGAAGGGGGGGTATGTGACAGTGAAGGTCTGGTGTGGAAAGAAAGATATTTTCCTCACAGCTTGTGCTGCTGGACTGATTGACACCCAGGTGAGGTCAAGAACTGGACAGGATCTCATTTGCCAGTCCGGGCCTTGCTGACAGCAGACTGTCTGTCTTAAAAGGCCAGCTGGACAGCAGTAGGGTATGTGAGGCCTGTGGCTGGATGTCGGCTTGCGGTTTGTCTGGGAGTACAGGTCAGCAAACACCTGGACTTGTCCCTTTTCTGCAGTACCCCCGGCATGGTGTGAATTAAACACCAGGACTCGACCTTCTTAAGCGGTACCCACGGCATGGTGTGAATTGAGCACCAAGACTTAAAACATAAGGTGACTTTTGTTTTTGTTTGTGTGAATAAACATTGAACTTGTGTTTAAGAACTGTTTTGTGTCTCTGTACTGTGTCCGCTTACCCTGTCCACAATCTGCACAGACTCATTCTATCCAGTCAGTGCTGCCATTGTTAGACTGTGCAGGTACACACTCCCAAATGGTTAACACCTCTCTGTACCCTTACTGCAGACTGGTAGAAATTCATTCATAACTTCCAGTAGAAATAATAAAGGAATAGCACAGCATAGAGCCATAAAAATAGATGCTCCAGAATTGTTATTCCGCGGAGGATGCATATAGCTGTTAAAACAGGCATGTCATGGGTGGTTACAGGTCTTCTTTAAATTTCTGTTTGGAATCCTGTTTTTTACCGGCCAAAAATTCTTGCATGCAGGAATCTGCAACAGAGACCACAAATGGAGTATGCAACACAGATGTGAACTTGTCATAAGTCTCAGATTCGCCACTGCACTGCCTGTTGTTCAGATTAGTAACGGAATGCATCCAGGGTTGCCAACCATTCAGAAATTACAGTCCAGTGCAAAAAAAAATTATGTCCAAGATTTTTTTGAGGCTGGTCGGAGGTTATTTTGTTGGTAATTATTATTATTTTACAGTTCCCAGTTAATACTGGTAATTAATTCTTATTATATTCAGATATAGACATGTATTACATAGAATCTTTATAATTTATTATGGTTTTCCAATTTGTCCGTAAAAAATGTTGGCGGTCCATCATTTTTAAATAATTTGGAATTTCAGGTTGCTTTAAAAAAAAAATACCCAAAGTATTCTGCTATGCCCAAATTGGCACTAGTCGGAATAGGGGACACCAATCAATATTCTTGTACCACTATTATTTGCTACTGCTTATATATTTTCTTTCTTGTATACTTTAAGGAAAATAGGTGTGCTTCAACAGAAAACAGCTTGGAACTGCAATCAGATTTATCAAGAGGATCTTACATAAGGTTTGATGTTCCTGAGCACAAAGTTAAAAGCAGCTGGCCTAAGTTCAGAGGTAAGAATCATGACATATTAAAGAAGAATTATATTAGTTGTAGAAATGAAAGGCTATTTAATCATAGCTTTGTTCTCTTCACAATTTTTCGAATGAGACTTGCATCACTGTAATGATATATGGCTATAATCTTATTACCTAAAAATAATAAGAAGTATGACTCAGTGCAACCAGACCTAGGGGGAAGGGGGTGGGGAACTGGTGTTAGGATAGATTAGACCTCCTACTACCCAAACAAATTTTAGAACTCCGATTGCACGCCGCTGTGTCCAATACCATCCATTCTGAAGTGTGAATTTATTCTCCATGTCACAACTAACAGACATGCCACATGACAGGCCAAGAGGGGGCATTTTGGCATTCACTGCACCAGTGACCTTGGATGTGACTGTAAGGGTGTTCTTCACTTTCACACTTGCCTAATACATTAAGCCACCAAGGAGTTCAATGGCCCCCAAAGACATCCACACATACAGTGTTCATTTTAGGACATGGTCAGAAATCATAGTAAAGTATCAAAATAATGCCAATGTGACACCTGACCCTGACACCAGACCCCTGACTCTGACCCCTGACTCTGAAACCTGACCCTAACACCTGACTCTGACATCTGAGTTTGACTTATGCTCTTCATAGGTCAGGGTCAAAGTGAGAATGAGTTATAGATATACTATGTATTTGTATGCTAAATCACACAACCAAAGTACGTCTATTGCTGAGCTTATAGCTCTGTGCCTAAAATGCTGTAAGCTAACACATTACAGTGTTATATGAGTGCATAGCTGATAGCTCACAGCCACAGACACAATATATGATCATACAGATCGCAGTACTATGTGATAGCTTCTAAGTATAGAAAAACAGTGTGGTAATGTCCCTATGTGGTAATGTTATAGCTTGGAGGTTACATTAATGGCTTTGCATGTTGAAGTCACCAGAAAGAATTTTTTTTTTCTTTAATAGCATATACTATAATAAATAATATGTCATTAACCCGTAGGATACCAGCGCTGTACATGTATGTCGCTGGAAACACGGTCACAAATCCCAGCCCCGTCCAGGCCACAGGAGCTACTCCCTCCCGATCAGCTGCAGGGGTCTGGCAGTCACTGATAATTGGACCCCTGCTGTATGCACCAGCATTGGTGAAAACAATGATGCCGGCTCATTAACCCTTGCACTGCCGCGGTCAGCGCTGACCGCTGCACGTGCGGTATCCTGCCATGTGCAGGGTGTCCATCGGGTCGCCGTGGTGCTGTGACGTCAGCCTGCTGTCTAGCCCTGTCAGTCAATGGGGGGAAGGGAGTTACAGCGCACAGGGGGTGTTACAGAACCCCCATTCAGCATTCAGCCCCGCCTCTGAGTGCTCGAATTGTTTATTTGCATATGAATAAAAACACAGATATCTCTGCAGCTATTTATCATAATCAGCATAATGAGCCCTACCAGGAAGTATGTATGGTCTAATAGGGTTGATTCTGGTGACAGAGCCTCTTTAACCTCTTACGGACACAGGGCGTACCTGTACGCCCTGATGTCCAAATCTTTAAGGACACAGGGCGTACCTATGTATTTCCGATCACCGCTGCGCGGCAGGTGGTGATCGGAACGGTGTGCCTGCTGAAATCATTCAGAAGGCACCTTGTGACAATGCCGAGGGGGGTACTGTGACCCCCCCGTATTGGCAATCGCTGCTAACCGCAGGTCAATTCAGAGCTGCGGTTTGCAGCATTTCCGAGTTATTCGGAAATGCTGCAAACTAAAAAAGTCATATTCAGTGAAGCCCACTGTGCGAATCTGGATTCCTGGTTGGCCAACAAAGTCAGGAATCAAGGGCTCAAAATACTCTGGGGTACTCCAGCCAAGTTCACCGGTAGGGGGCTCAGGTGAAGTTGCCTGGTGGGCCGGAAAAATAGTACGAGCCCCAGGGCTGCTCATACTAGTGTGGGTCACAGGGTACTTGGGATGGGGGGCTCCTGCCTCCGCCTGGCGGTGTCTCTGCTGCCTTGGGGGCTCATCCTCATCACTAGATGATGAGGAGAACGAGAATGACAACAGAAAAGTGGGGTCATCCTCGTCCTCACTGGGGCTCTCGGAGTCGGAGAGCAGCTGGGCGTATGCGTCCTCGGCAGAGAACATCCGGCGGGCCATCTTAGAACGCTAAAGGGGAGTGCGTGTGTGTGTAAAACTTTATTTAGTGTGGGGGGGGAACGGTGTGTTTTTATGTATACCCTACCCTAACCTAACAGAATCACAGAAAAATTGCTCACACTCCAAAAACGTGCTGATCAGCGGTACCAAGCTGATTAGCAGTGGGGTGGGTGATGCGCTCTTTTACGGCTAAGAGTGCCGGCCACAGTCAGCGCACCAACAAAAAGGAAAAAAATGCGCTTGCGCCCCAAAATATGTGCAGCACCCCTGGAGGGACGGGGGTCGCACAGGGTGCTGTGGACCCCAGACACCCTCAGATCCGGGTGCTGCATACACAAAAAAACTTTATTTTTTTCACTATCCCTGCCTAACCTAAAGCTCTCCCTAAATGTGTATATGCCAGATGGCACTTTATGGGGTCTAAGGGGCTACGGATGGCGGCGGATCGTGTGGGATGCAGAGGGACCGACACAGGGCTCCTCTCTCCTTGCTTACACAGAAGTCTGTGGGTCGTTGTCCTGTTGCAACACCCATCTTCTGTTGAGCTTCAGCTGGTGGACAGATGGCCTTAAGTTCTCCTGCAAAATGTCTTGATAAACTTGGGAATTCATTTTTCCTTCGATGATAGCAATCCGTCCAGGCCCTGATGCTGCAAAGCAGCCCAAACCATGATGCCCCCACCACCATACTTTACAGTTGGGATGAGGTTTTGATGTTGGTTTGCTGTGCCTCTTTTTCTCCACACATAGTGTTGTGTGTTTCTTCCAAACAACTCAACTTTGGTTTCATCTGTCCACAGAATATTTTGCCAGTACTGCTGTGGAACATCCAGGTGCTCTTGTGCAAACTGTAAACGTGCAGCAATGTTTTTTTTGGACAGCAGTGGCTTCCTCTGTGGTATCCTACCATGAAATCCATTCTTGTTTAGTGTTTTACGTATCGTAGATTCGCTAACAGGGATGTTAGCATATGCCAGAGACTTTTATAAGTCTTTAGCTCACACTCTAGGATTCTTCTTCACCTCATTGAGCAGTCTGCGCTGTGCTCTTGCAGTCATCTTTACAGGATGGCCACTCCTAGGGAGAGTCGCAGCAGTGCTGAACTTTCTCCATTTATAGAGAATTTGTCTTACCGTGGACTGATGAACAGCAAGGCTTTTGGAGATACTTTTATAACCCTTTCCAGCTTTATGCAAGTCAACAATTCTTAATCGTAGGTCTTCTGAGAGCTCTTTTGTGTGAGGCATCATTCACATCAGGCAATGCTTCTTGTGAAAAGCAAACCCAGAACTGGTGTGTGTTTTTTATAGGGCAGGGCAGCTGTAACCAACACCTCCAATCTCATCTCATCGATTGGACTCCAGTTGGGTAACACCTCACTCCAATTAGCTCTTGGAGATGTCATTAGTCTAGGGGTTCACATACTTTTTCCACCTGCACTGTGAATGTTTACATGGTGTGTTCAATAAAAACATGGTAACATTTAATTCTTTGAGTGTTATTAGTTTAAGCAGACTGTGATTGTCTATTGTTGTGACTTAGACAAAGATAAGATCAGATTTTATGACGAATTTGTGCAGAAATCCATATCATTCCAAAGGGTTCACATACTTTTTCTTGCAACTGTATATTACACCACCGATCACCCTCCTATTCCGGGTCATCGGGTCACCAGAGACCTGAATAACCCGGAAATGCTGCAAACCGCAGCTCTGAATTGACCTGCGGTTAGCAGCGATTGCCGATACAGGGGGATCACAGGACCCCCTCGGCATTTTCACAGGGTGCCTTCTGAATGATTTCAGCAGGCACACCGTTCCGATCACCGCCAGCCGCACAGCAGTGGTTGGAAATACATAGGGTGTATCTGTACGCCCTGTGTCCTTGAGGACTCGGACATCAGGGCGTACAGGTACGCCCTGTGTCCGTAAGAGGTTAAAGAGGCTCTGTCACCAGAATCAACACTATTAGACCATACATACTGCCTGGTATGGTTCATTATGCTGATTATGTATGATAAATAGCTGCAGAGATATCTGCTTTTTTTTTCATATACAAATAAACAATTCGAGCACTCAGAGGCGGGGCTGAATATTTTGAGCAATGCTCTGTAACACCCCCTATGCTCTGCACCCCCCCTCTCCCCATTGACTGACAGGGCTAGACAGCAGGCTGACGTCACAGCACCACGGGTACCCGATGGACAACCTGCACCCTGCAGGATACCGCACATGCAGCGGTCAGCGCTGACCGCAGCAGTGCAAGGGTTAATGAGCCGGCATCATTGTTTTCACCAATGCCGGTGCATACAGCAGGGGTCCAATTATCAGTGACTGCCGGACCCCTTCAGCTGAATGGGAGGGAGTAGCTCCTGTACCTGTACGGCGCTGGGATTTGTGACCGTGTTTCCAGCGACATACATGTACAGCGCTGGTATCCTACGGGTTAATGACATATGATTTATTATATTTTTGTTTTATTTAATTGCATATACTATGTCTTTCTTGGGGCTTCAACCTGGGATATCTACATGCAAAGCCATTAATGTAACCTCCAAGCTATAACATTACCACATAGGGACATTACCACATGGTTTTTCTATACTTAGAAGCTATCACATAGTACTGCGATCTGAATGATCATATTATATGTCTGTGGATAAAGCAGTAATATGTATATCAGCTTTCTGAGCAGATCTCAGTGTGGTGAAGCTATAGCACACAGTATGTATAATACACATATATACAGTAGATACAGTTGGATGCGAAAGTTTGGGCAACCTTGTTAATCGTCATGATTTTCCTGTATAAATCGTTGGTTCTTACGATAAAAAATGTCAGTTAAATATATCATATAGGAGACACACACAGTGATATTTGAGAAGTGAAATGAAGTTTATTGGATTTACAGAAAGTGTGCTATAATTGTTTAAACAAAATTAGGCAGGTGCATAAATTTGGGCACTGTTGTCATTTTATTGATTCCAAAACCTTTAGAACTAATTATTGGAACTCAAATTGGCTTGGTAAGCTCAGTGACCCCTGACCTACATACACAGGTGAATCCAATTATGAGAAAGAGTATTTAAGGGGGTCAATTGTAAGTTTCCCTCCTCTTTTAATTTTCTCTGAAGAGTAGCAACATGGGGGTCTCAAAACAACTCTCAAATGACCTGAAGACAAAGATTGTTCACCATCATGGTTTAGGGGAAGGATACAGAAAGCTGTCTCAGAGATTTCAGCTGTCTGTTTCCACAGTTAGGAACATATTGAGGAAATGGAAGACCACATGCTCAGTTCAAGTTACGGCTCGAAGTGGCAGAGCAAGAAAAATCTCGGATAGACAGAAGCGACGAATGGTGAGAACAGTCAGAGTCCCCACAGACCAGCACCAAAGACCTACAACATCATCTTGCTGCAGATGGAGTCACTGTGCATCGTTCAACCATTCGGCGCACTTTACACAAGGAGATGCTGTATGCGAGAGTGATGCAGAGGAAGCCTTTTCTCCGCCCACAGCACAAAAAGTGCCGCTTGAGGTGGGCTAAAGCACATTTGGACAAGCCAGCTTCATTTTGGAATAAGGTGCTGTGGACTGATGAAACTAAAATTGAGTTATTTGGCCATAACAAGGGGCGTTATGCATGGAGGAAAAAGAACACAGCATTCCAAGAAAAACACCTGCTACCTACAGTAAAATATGGTGGTGGTTCCATCATGCTGTGGGGCTGTGTGGCCAGTGCAGGGACTGGGAATCTTGTCAAAGTTGAGGGACGCATGGATTCCACTCAGTATCAGCAGATTCTGGAGACCAATGTCCAGGAATCAGTGACAAAGCTGAAGCTGCGCTGGAGCTGGATCTTTCAACAAGACAACGACCCTAACCACTGCTCAAAATCCACTAAGGCATTTATGCAGAGGAACAAGTACAATGTTCTGGAATGGCCATCTCAGTCCCCAGACCTGAATATAATTGAAAATCTGTGGTGTGACTTAAAGAGAGCTGTCCATGCTCGGAAGCCATCAAACCTGAATGAACTAAAGATGTTTTGTAAAGAGGAATGGTCCAAAATACCTTCAACCAGAATCCAGACTCTCATTGGAACCTACAGGAAGCGTTTAGAGGCTGTAATTTCTGCAAAAGGAGGATCTACTAAATATTGATTTAATTTCTTTTTTGTGGTGCCCAAATTTATGCACCTGCCTAATTTTGTTTAAACAATTATAGCACACTTTCTGTAAATCCAATAAACTTAATTTCACTTCTCAAATATCACTGTGTGTGTCTCCTATATGATATACATATATTTAACTGACATTTTTTTATCGTAACAACCAACGATTTATACAGGAAAATCATGACGATTAACAAGGTTGCCCAAACTTTCGCATCCCACTGTATGTATAATCCAGGACATAGCTCTGTATACAGTGACTAATCAGCTTTTTCAGGGGTCCCAGAAATACAGTGATTCTAGCTAATATGGAACTGCATACACACTTGAGAGAGGTGAATCAATGTATAAGTCATGTAAGATAGCGGAGGGAGAGCAGACTTACAGTAAGATAATTTGGTTTGCAGATCTGTGAAGAGGCAGTGAATCTGGCAAGTCTCCTCATCAGCTACTCCAGAACACGCCCAAACTTCCTTCTGCTTGTATTTGGTGGGAGAGCTGGACCATGCCTAACCACAGTGGACTAGTGAGACCCCTAGTGGTCATATCTTTGCAGCTTATGTTTGGGTGGATGCCGACAAATAATTACAATCAAGTGATTTACAGATCTGATAATTAGACTCCTTCCTAAGAAATAAGAATACATTATTATATTGTACAGTGACTGTTTCAAGACAACAAAAACAAAAAAAACTCAGTCACCTGGAAATAGATAAAGATAAAATTAGTGCCCCCTTTACTATAGTGCTGCCCATGTACTCTTAATAAAATAAAAAAGGACTACTTACATCACACACCACTTGAATTTGTCTCTGATCTAGAGCTCAATAAAATATAAAACATTAATTTTATTAAAAGCCTGAAAGGGGTTTTGAACCCATGAACACTACATGCAAAGCAAGTGTCTTACCAGTGAGCTATAGTTTTAGACAGCAAAGGTGGTGATTTTTTTGATCTATGAGATGTAGTATACAAAAAAACACAGTAAACCTAAAATCCTTTGTGACACTGACAAGTGAAGGAAGTCAGATATCAGTGTCACACATCAGCATCACACATCATTTAAATTTGCCTCCTATCTAGGGCTTAATAAAATCTAAAAAAAAATTAAGAGGCTAAAAGGGGTTTTGAACACAGAAACATTGGGTATGAGGCAATTGCTTTACCACTGAGCTATCAGCTATGCGCTCATATGACACTGTAATGTGTTAGCTTACAGCATTTTAGGCACAGAGCTATAAGCTCAGCAATAGACATACTTTGGTTGTGTGATTTAGCATACAAATACATAGTATATCTATAACTCATTCTCACTTTGACCCTGACCTATGAAGAGCATAAGTCAAACTCAGATTTTAGAGTCAGATGTGAGAGTCAGGGTCAGGTGTCAGAGTCAGGTGTCACATTAGCATTTTTTTGATACTTGACTATGATATCTGACCATGTCCTAAAATGAGCACTGTACACATATCAATACACCACGCTGCCGCCACTGGTCAGTATGGTTACAGGACTCGTAGTTACAAACTCACAAGCACTCACAGACAATGTGTTCTACCAGACAATAGGCAAACCTCGAGCACACCAACTATCGATGGTAAGACAGCAAAGCAGTACTTAGAGGGTGATGGTACGTTTTGAGCATTAAGGAACTCCTTAAATGTAAGATTTAATATGCAAAAAGGTACAGTGCTAAAATGTTACAAAAAGATGACAAAAAGGAACATTCAGATATGCAAACAGTACAGAAATAAAATGGGGAAAAACTATTGAATCACATACCAATTCGATCAGTGAGGTATTCACACTGGGAGAACAGCTGACAGAATTAAATTCATAACCTAATTTATACAAATAAGATATAATTCTTATAAGACAAGTTATAATTCTCCATAACTAGTAATAGGAGAAATTACCTAAATATCTCAACCTCAATCTACCCCCCCCCCCCACTCTTTTCTGCAACTGCAGAAAACTTCCAGGCAACTCTGGTGGCTGAGAGGTATTAAAGGTCCTCCTTCCACAATTTCACAAACACTTGGAGGATTTATTAATACAGTGCTTGTACAGATAACACTAACGAGCAAAAAAATGCAGACTTAAAGTGCTCATGTAAATACTGTATACCTCTATGACTATGAAAGCCTCAATAACTTTTCAACGTCTGAACAGATTTCAAAGACAAGTCAGAGGACTTGTAGAACTGTGACAGTTGTGTTATCTTCATTATCTAAATATGTAATTTCAACTACTATATCTGGGTAAAATGTTCTTACAAGAACCCTGATTTGTGTCTCTCTTGGAAAGGTAAATCACCTATTGATTGGACCATGCGCAGGGAAAAATACATTCTTTCCTTGACGCTTCTCCTACTTACCAATTTCTTTACAATATGTTTGGATTGTGAAAATGCTACTAATGTTGAAATTGAATGTTAATTCCCAACAATCGTGCCTAGTGATGAAAAAGTGTTGACTTTATTATCAATGTGCACCAGAAATACGCCTAATATAGGCGTATTTCTGGATAGTATATGACCACTATATCTTAATATGCACAGGCTTCCAACCTATAACACCTCTCTATGAGGTGATACAAGGGGTCAGTGAACACATGAAACACCATGAGAGTAAGCTCCACATCACTGGATTCCCAAATTAATATGCAATCGCCTCACCTACTGTATACCTACTGATCATGGAATGTTGCAGGATTTATTTCCCCACTGAAATGTAAAAAGATCTTAAACCACATCAGTTTTCCGGAAAAAAATAGATTGTCCAGCTTCACCTCGCAGTGCGTGTTTTATTAGGAAACGTGCTTAAAAACCAAACATCAGGCTCATTTCATCAACATGTTTCGGATCAACATATATTACAGATCCTTCCTCATGATACAGAGAACAAGACTGACAAATCTTATATACAGAGTAAAAGCAGTGATTCAGCTGTGGATTATTGATTGGCAATTAGACTGCTTTTACCCCACCCACAGCATATACCACTGAGACACAGGAACAGAACTGCATGAGAAGAAGATAGAGGAGAGAAAAAAAAATAAAAAATCTTTTAATTTTCTGCCCTCTCTTCCTCCCACGCAAAAACCGCCCCTAAAGGACAAGAGAAGAAGATACATCTAATAATGCAATATTAAATCTTGTCTTTGATTAAGGCCCAAAGGCATACAGGACTGAAATCTAAAAATCCAATAGGCTTCTCTATTGAGAAGAGCTTTCCTATGGTCTCCGCCCCGTTTAGGAAAATTAACTCGTTCAATGCCCTGAACTTTCATGCCAGCAATATTGCCCTGGTGGCAGGAGGCAAAATGCTGGATGACTGCTGACACATTTTTTACAAAAGCATGAGATATATCTGAGATATGTCTGCATATCCGAACTTTGAGGGCATTGGACGTACATCCCACATATTGCAATTGACATGTAGAACAAGACACACAATACACCACATGTGTGGTATTGCAGTTAATGTATTGTTGTATCTCAAATGACTGCTGGGCTGCAACAGAGGCCACATACCATCCTGTTTGTACGACACTGCAACACGTACAAATGCGGTACCCGCATTTGAACATCCCTTTGGACCTAAGCCAACATTGTTGTGGTACCGTACCATCTGAAAACCGACTCGGACTGAGTTTTTGAGAAAGTGTTGGCGCCTTGCGGGCAACACATTTTATTCCCTTGTCCACAATCGGTTTCCAGGCGGCATCTGTGCGCAAAACTGTCAGATTCTTTCTGACAATCTTGCAGACATCCAGATATTCAAGACTATAGTTAGTTATAAAGAATGGCATTGCAGTCTGGCCTCCTTGTTTTAAACCTTTGTATTTTTTATATTTAGGAAAAACCAGGTCTCGCCTGGGTAATGCAAGAGCTGTTTTTTTAGCTGTGTCTATTAAAGACTGGCCGTAACCTCTGATCTGCAGCCGAGCAGTCAACTTTTCTGCCTCTATGAGGAAGGTGGAATCATCTGAGCAGTTCCTCCTTAGTCTGATAAATTCACCCCTAGGGATGTTTTTAACCACGTGTTTCGGATGACAGGACAGGGCTAATACAGTGATATTGCCAGCTGTCTCTTTTCTATAAGTACAAGTGGTTATCTCAGATTTTTCCACATCACCATGGAGAGTAAGATCCAAAAATGAAATAGTGCGGACATGAAAATCAACCGTAAAGCTCAGATTCATTTGATTATCATTGAGATATCTCTCAAACAGTGGTATGGCCGTCACACCCGACGACCAGATGAACAACAGGTCATCTATGTAACGGCCATACCACTGCAGGGAGGAAGACCACGGGTTATCACAGGAAAACAAAAAACGAGACTCCCACCAAGACATGTATATGTTCGCCAGTGAGGGCGAAAATTTTGCGCCATCGAAACTCCAGTACATTGTAAGTATAGCTTCTGGTCGAACATAAACACATTGTGTTTGAGCAAGAACTGAATCACATCACAAATATAAGCAATGAAATCCAGGCTATAATCTGAGTATGCATTTAAAAACCATTTGGTTGCAGCAATAGCCTGATCATGCGGGATGACTGTATAAAGTGATGTGACATCGGCTGTTACCCAAACAAAATCCGGGTTCCATTTGAAGTCATAAAAGGATTGTAACACTGACCTAGTGTCCAGCAAGAAACCAGGCAAGGTTTGCACTAATGGTTGTAACAGACTATCTACCCATTCTGACAGTGACCCCACCCCCCGCTTTCAGGAGGAACTTCTGGAGTTGTTAAGTGTTGGAGTGAGTGGAGGGTTCATTAATCAGAGACAAGCAGACTATATTTATGTTCCTTTTCCTATCACTCCGATATTTCACTCACTCCCGAAAATACATAAGCCAGCGTTTCCTCCTTTGATGCGACCAATTGTTGCAGGCATAGGCTCATACTCTGAAAAAATGTCAGAATGGGTAGATAGTCTGTTACAACCATTAGTGCAAACCTTGCCTGGTTTCTTGCTGGACACTAGGTCAGTGTTACAATCCTTTTATGACTTCAAATGGAACCCAGATCAGAGGTTATGGCCAGTCTTTAATAGACACAGCTAAAAAAACAGCTCTTGCATTACCCAGGTGAGACCTGGTTTTTCCTAAATATAAAAAATACAAAGGTTTAAAACAAGGAGGCCAGACTGCAATGCCATTCTTTATAACTAACTATAGTCTTGAATATCTGGATGTCTGCAAGATTGTCAGAAAGAATCTGACAGTTTTGCGCACAGATGCCGCCTGGAAACCGATTGTGGACAAGGGAATAAAATGTGTTGCCCGCAAGGCGCCAACACTTTCTCAAAAACTCAGTCCGAGTCGGTTTTCAGGTGGTACGGTACCACAACAATGTTGGCTTAGGTCCAAAGGGATGTTCAAATGCGGGCACCGCATTTGTACGTGTTGCAGTGTCGTACAAACAGGACGGTATGTGGCCTCTGGTGCAGCCCAGCAGTCATTTGAGATACAACAATACGTTAACTGCAATACCGCACATGTGGTGTATTGTGTGTCTTGTTCTACATGTCAATTGCAATATGTGGGATGTACGTCCAATGCCCTCAAAGTTCGGATATGCAGACATATCTCAGATATATCTCATGCTTTTGTAAAAAATGTGTCAGCAGTCAGCCAGCATTTTGCCTCCTGCCACCAGGGCAATATTGCTGGCATGAAAGTTCAGGGCTTTGAACGAGTTAATTTTCCTAAACGGGGCGGAGACCATAGGAAAGCTCTTCTCAATAGAGAAGCCTATTGGATTTTTAGATTTCAGTCCTGTATGCCTTTGGGCATTAATCAAAGACAAGATTTAATATTGCATTATTAGATGTATCTTCTTCTCTTGTCCTTTAGGGGCGGTTCTTGCGTGGGAGGAAGAGAGGGGAGAAAATTTAAAGATTTTTATTTATTTTTTCTCCTCTATCTTCTTCTCATGCAGTTCTGTTCCTGTGTCTCAGTGGTATATGCTGTGGGTGGGGTGAAAGCAGTCTAATTGCCAATCAATAATCCACAGCTGAATCACTGCTTTTACTCTGTATATAAGATTTGTCAGTCTTGTTCTCTGTATCATGAGGAAGGATCTGTAATATATGTTGATCCGAAACATGTTGATGAAATGAGCCTGATGTTTGGTTTTTAAGCACGTTTCCTAATAAAACACGCACTGCGAGGTGAAGCTGGACAATCAATTTTTTTCGCTACTTCTCAGCCTTGGTTCCGGTTCTGTGTCCGTGCTCCTCGGTGGTGTATGGTGAGGTGAGCTCCAACTTGGTGTTTTTACATATCAGTTTTCCCAGAATAGTTTTTCCAGGAAATACAGTAGCACACCAACACAGCAAACGCCTGAAATGTTTTTCCTCCAAATTCTTGTCATATAGCCTCTCTCCTCTAGCTAGAGGGGAGTAACAACCTTATTTAGAAGGGTCTTGCCTATGGATGAGTGCATTGATTCTAAACTAATATGAATTTTTATGGATTTAACAAAAGTTCATCTACAAAACGAATCGGAAGATTTTTTATTAGTTCATGACGAATTATGTAAAATGACACACAGCTATGTTTTACTGTCCATGTTGGTGGGCATAACCACGAGAGAGGAAGAAGGATGATCACATGACACTAGGAGGACGTGGGAGGATGTGCTTGGCCTGATTGACTTACTTCTTTCTTCTAACATTAACATACAGTCCCGTCCATAAATATTGGGACATCAACACAATTGTAACATTTTTGGCTCTATACACCACCACAATGGATTTGAAATGAAACGAACAAGATGTGCTTTAACTGCAGACCGTCAGCTTTAATTTGAGTGTATTTACATCCAAATCAGGTGAAAGAAGTAGGAATTACAACAGTTTGCATATGTGCCTGCCACTTGTTAAGGTACCAAAAGTAATGGGACAATTGACATCTCAGCTGTTCCGTGGCCAGGTGTGTGTTATTCCCTCATTATCCCAATTACAATGAGTAGATAAAAGGTCCAGAGGTTATTTCAAGTGTGCTATTTGCATTTGGAATCTGTTGCTGTCAACTGTCAAGATGAGATCCAAAAAGCTGTCACTATCAGTGAAGACAGCCATCATTAGGCTGAAAAAACAAAACAAACCCATCAGAGAGATAGCAAAAACATTAGGCGTGGCCAAAACAACTGTTTGGAACATTCTTAAAAAGATAGAATGCACCGGTGAGCTCAGCAACACAAAAAGACCCGGAAGACCACGGAAAACAACTGTGGTGGATGACCGAAGAATTCTTTCCCTGGTGAGGAAAACAGCCTTCACAACAGTTGGCTAGATCACACTCTCCAGGAGGTAGGTGTATGTGTGTCAAAGTCAACAATCAAGAGAAGACTTCACCAGAGTGAATACAGAGGGTTCACCACAAGATGTAAACCATTGGTGAGCAAAAAAACAGGAAGGCCAGATTAGAGTTTGCCAAACGACATCTAAAAAAGCCTCCACAGTTCTGGAACAACATCCTATGGACAGATGAGACCAAGATCAACTTGTACCAGAGTGATGGGAAGAGAAGAGTATGGAGAAGGAAAGGAACTGCTCATGATCCTAAGCATACCACCTCATTAGTGAAGCATGGTGGTGGTAGTGTCATGGCGTGGGCATGTATGGCTGCCAATGGAACTGGTTCTCTTGTATTTATTGATGATGTGACTGCTGACAAAAGCAGCAGGATGAATTCTGAAGTGTTTCGGGCAATATTATCTGCTCATATTCAGCCAAATGCTTCATAACTCATTGGATGGCGCTTCACAGTGCAGATGGACAATGATCCAAAGCATACTGCAAAAGCAACCAAAGAGTTTTTTAAGGGAAAGAAGTGGAATGTATGCATGCATTTCACTTGCTGAAGACAAAACTGAAGGGAAAATGCCCCAAGAACAAGCAGGAACTGAAGACAGTTGCAGTAGAGGCCTGGCAGAGCATCATCAGGGATCTGGTGATGTCTATGCGTTCCAGACTTTAAGCTGTAATTGACTGCAAAGGATTCGCAACCAAATATTAAAAAGTGAAAGTTTGTTTTATGATTATTATTCTGTCCCATTACTTTTGGTTCCTTAACAAGTGGGAGGCACATATGCAAACTGTTGTAATTCCTGCACCGTTCACCTGATTTGGATGTAAATACCCTCAAGTTAAAGCTGACAGTCTGCAGTTAAAGCACATCTTGTTTGTTTTATTTCAAATTCATTGTGGTGGCATATAGAGCCAAAAATGTTAAAATTGTGTTGATGTCCCAATATTTATGGACCTGACTGTATGTGTATAAACAGGGCTACTCATCTGCCCCCATTGAGACATAATTTTTGGACGCTTGGTCCCAACAAGCCACTTTTTTTTTGCCTTAACACTGTGTGTGTTTAAACACCATCTTTCCCTAATAAAGTACAATCTTTGAAAGTTTTGTATATGAAAAAGCATAACACATGCAACAGCACAGTGTGCTTTTAAATATGCTGTTTGATAACACCGTCAAATAATTGTTTAACCATAACTATATATATCAGTGTAACTCTCTCATTTTTTGCTGTTGCTGTCATTGCATTCAAGATCTTAGGCAGGGGGGAGAAAAAAAGCAAAAATTCCTAAAAAAATAAACAAAAAGAGCTAACATCTTTTTTTCAGCCTTAGGAGACTAGAGGGTGTTTGGAGCAACTTTGATTTCTCTAGAATCGATTCGGACATGAATTAAATTTTTTCAGAAATTTTACAAAAGAGATATGAAACACATTTCAAGAAATTCGCTTATGCTTAGTCTTACCCCATTCCATAGAAAACACAATAATGGAGCCTCAGACAGTAGCATACAGACAAGGAATGCCGAATAAAAATAATAAGCATTGTTTGTACGGATACACTACATTAAAATATGTATATTAAAACATTCCAGACTGATTTTCATTCTACTGGAGATGGGGGTTCATGTTCGCACACATCTTGAGACAGGCTGGCTTCTCAAATCTATATCCAGCAGTTGGGGGCAGAGCTGGCCACGTCAGGAGATGGCAGCTTGACCCAAGAGCTCCTCACAGCGCACAACAAAGCTGATATTCAGGTTCTCATCCCGCTCCAATATGGGGAAACTCACTAAAGACAAGTCCAGGAAGACCCAAGTAACTCCCAGACACTCCAGAGGACAGTCTGACATGGACAAATATTTAAAGAAGAAGATGTCTTCCCCTGCAGGCAGATCCAAGATGGCGGAGGATGCTGCCGCTGCTCTGAATTACACAGAGGACTCTGATGATGAAGGTTCCTGCGCCATGTCAGAGACACACAGTGAGCAAGACTCGATATCTATCACTAGAGCCTTCCTCAAGGAGTCACTGGTCCTCGCTTTTGAGCCTGTTCTGAAAGAACTATCGGCTATAAAAACAGAAATCAAGCAAACTGGGCACAGAGTGGCAGCCCTAGAAGACGTTCACGCTGCGTTGGCCAAACATAGCGGGGCACTTCAGACCAATGTAGAAGAGGTCCATGAACAGATAAACACAGCTTTCCTGCACCTGGAAGATCAGGAGCACAGGAGCCGGAGGAAGAATGTACGCATCGGAGGCGTCCCAGAAAGCATTCAGGAGGAAGATATACTTACCACGGTCAGTCAAATCTTTTCTTCTTTACTGGGTCAGGAGAGAGCAGATGCAGTGGTTATAGAGAGAGCCCATAGAGCTCTGAGGCCCAAACCAGCGCCAGGAACTCTGCCACGTAATATTATATGTGGCCTACTTAGCTATGTGGACACAGCCGCCATCTTAACAGCTGCCAGGGACAAGGGAGATATACTCCTTGAAAACAGCAAAATCCAGCTATTTCAAGATTTGGCAGCAAGCACCCTTGCTAAGCAGAGAGCACTTAAGCCGCTAACAGTTCTCCTGAGAGAGGGAAAACATCCCCTGCGCTGGCTTTTTCCCTTTGGCTTATGCACCTTCATTAATGGAAAACAAGTCATAATCCGCCATCCGAATGACCTTTCCAAGATCTGGGATGCCCTGCAAATTGAACCCCTGGACATTCCCTCATGGCTTCCTTTGGCTGGAAGCATGAAAATGACGCCTCTGCCCACAATTGAGGAATGGCAGGTCGTCAGGAAGTTTAAATCACCTCAAGCAAAGAAACGCCAAGCAGAACTAAAAGACACTTGAAGATGAAACTTTGCTCTAATTTGCTCATCTGTTAGTCCCCTAGGACAGAGATCCAGTAACACCATACCTGTTTGGATCTCCACTGTGCCCCGATGTATACTCATATATCTGTCATGTCTGCTGTTCCCAATCTCATTTGTTAGGTGTTTTCCTCGATATTAGCATTTGCCTGCATTGATATCTTCTGCCCGCTGCTTAACTTTTATTGTGATTTGTAAACTGGGTAGGAATCGTCTTTTTATGCGAGTTTATGCAATGTTATTAAATGCGAGCTGTGAGGCAATGGCTTTTATTCATATCTGTTTGTGTAACAGCTTTATTATGTGCTACACCCCGGACACTAGGGAAGTAGGGATGCACAGGATCCCTTCATCCCTCCTGCCAGTTAAAGTGGTGTATACTTTTAGTTATACTCTGTCTCTCTAACATTACTGATTTTCTCCATTCTGCTAGATAGCTTTGTCTGCAAAAGGAAATTGTGCCTCAGCTGCTTCCTTTATGGGAACCCATTAAGTGGTGCCCAGGGAGGAGGGAGAGAGTGATGAAACATAATACATTTGAGGTTTGCTTCTCGCCCCACTCTCCCCAGAATGCCCTAAAAAGAAAAGTGCTGTGCGGGCTCACGCAGGCTTTGTGTACCTCACAGTTTCTCCACCCTCACATCTATTTTCCTTCAATATTCCTTTTCCTTCATAATTATCCCCCTTCTTCTCTCCCCTCCACGGGATGTTTCTATTCCGTGCTACCATTCATTCTCGCTTTCACGTGCTCAATTCTGTATTTAATCATTCTGTACATAGTTACTCAGAATGGGTCTTGTGTTTGGATACACTTGTTTTATTGGGATGTAGCTCCTTATGCCCCTTAGTAACCGCCTATACTTCACAGATCCCCTAAAGATAACCTCACTCAATGTCAATGGCTTAAATGTCCTTAAAAAAAGAAGCCAGGTCTTCCAAATGCTCAGGAGACAGTGCAGACCTACTGTTCCTTCAAGAAACACACTTTGGACATAACCACATTCCAGTTCTTTTTTCTAAACAGTACCCAAAATGGTTTCACAGTACACACTACGCTTCAGAAGGCAGGTACATATTCTTAAAAGGTACACTTTTTGATAACAAAATAACTCTAGTTAATGTGTACTCCCCCAACTCCAAACAAATACCATGGCTAATAAAGATGTTAAAGTCTTTACAATACTTTAGAGAGGGACTATTGCTACTAGGAGAAGATCTGAACTTAGTATTAGACCATCCTATGGATTCCACTTCCACTGTTCCCAAATACTCCGCTACACAAATTCGCAATCTACGCTGTCTGTCCTCAGATCTCAGACATTTTGAGACTGTCGCACCCGAGATTATAAGTTTTATTCAGCCGTACATAGAACCTATCAACGTCTGGAATATCTATTTGTCTCCAACCATGTGCTGGAGAGAATAAGATCTTCCACTATTGGTCAGATTACGATCTCTGATCATGCTCTGATCAGCTAAAAGGTCTGCCCCCCCAAAACATGGTCCTGGAGACTTAATGAAACCCTTCTGGAAAATGAAAAGGATAGGTGTAGATTGGAGGAGAAACTAAACCCCCCTTATAGATAAAGCCATCATATGGGAGTTTCACAAGGCATATATCAGAGGGGAACTTATAGCCTTGGGGACTTGGGTGCGCTAGAAAAGGACAGCAAAAATAGACTCTATAATAGCCCAAATTTCCGCCCTAGAAAATATTAATAAAAACACTCCCTCGGATGCTAATTATAGTGATATTGTCAAATTAAGAAGCCAATTGAAAGACTTATTAAACATCAAATCAGCTAAAGCCCTTAGGTCTGCTAAATATAAGTTCTGCATACATGGAGACAGGGGCTCTAAGCTCCTCTCGCAGATGATAAAAGAGCAGAGAGAAAAAGCTTTTATCTCTAGCATCAAATCCGAAAAAGGAAACCATCTTACCAATACCCCGTCAATAGCAGAGGAATTAGCTAATATTTACTCATCACTTTATGACCTACAATCTGGGGACCCCGCCCATATACTCAATAAAATAAAATCCTTCTTGAAAGTGGTTAAAGTCTTGAAAGTGAGTGACCCCGAAAAAGACATGCTACTTTCCCCGGAGGCGCTGGAGGTATTGGAAAGTGTCCCGTCAGGAAAATTCCCAGGACACGATGGCCTACCCATTATATATTATAAGAAATTTAAAAATGTCCTAATACCACAATTTGTGGACTTATGCAATTTTCCCCGCAATCCCTAATAGCCCACATAACTATTATCCCAAAAGAAGGAAAGTGCCCCTCTAAATGTAGCAGTTACAGGCCAATTTCCCTACTCAATGTAGATGTTAAATTATGGGCAATTAAGGTAAACACAATGTTAGCAGAGTTTTACATACTATATACTACGCGAAAAAACACAAAATCCCTCTAACACTTCTAGGAACTGATGCTGAAAAGGCATTGGATAGGGTCAACTGGGTTTTTATGGATAGTGCGCTGCGCCATTTTGGCTTCCCGCCCATATTTATTTCAGCCATCTTTTCATTATACAGACAGCCTTCAGCCAGAGTTCTTGTTAATGGCACTCTTTCACCACCCTTCCATATGACAAACGAAACGAGGCAGGGCTGCCCTCTCTCCGCAACATTATTCATACTTACCCTGGAGTTGTTCTTATGTAAACTCAGAGCCTCCAAGATCATTAGAGGCCTACAAGTAAATAGGAAGGTTCATTCACTGGCAGCCTTTGCTGATGACCTGCTTCTTTTTATAACAAACCCTAAAGATGCAATTCCAGAAGTAATGAAAATAATTTCTGACTATGGAGAGATCTCTAATTTCAAAGTCAATTATGACAAGTCCGAAATACTTAATGTCACTGCGGCAGGGAACCACATAGCAGAAATCAAATCGTATACTTCATTCCAGTGGCCAAAAGAGGTTATTAAGCACTTGGGAATTATGATCCCATACATCTTTCTAGGCTTAATTACTCCCCTTTATTCAACAAGATTAAGTCCTTTCTAGCCTCAGTCAAACTCCCTTTTCTCTCATGGTTGGGAAGGAAAAACCTGCTGACCACCTATGTTCTTCCACAGATACTGTACACCTTAAGATGCCTACCTTTCCCGCTGTCCAATAGATACTTTTCAGATTTTCGTAGTCTCTTCAACACCTTCCTATGGTCTAATAAAAACCCTCGCCTAACATATTCCCTACTCATTAGAAGAACTAGTAAGGGTGGATTATCCCTCCCCGATTTAAGGACCTATCTGCATGCTATACAACTGGAGAGGTGGATTGACTTATCTAGGTCTAACAACAATACTTTACATGTTGATTTAGAAAAAGCCCTCCACTACTTATTGGTTAAGGCGCCCGCAAATAAGAAAAAATATCCGCTCAGCGATCTCACACGCTGCATGTTTCAGTACTGTGGAAGAACTGAGGCCTTGCCAATGTCCTCTAACAAATTTTCTCCTATTGCCCCTTTGTCTGTCCTCCCACATTTCCTCAAAGAAGGTGGCGGTGATTTCCATAGATCATGGCTTTACCTAACAGACCTTAAGATTTCTGATTTAGTTAGAGCTACAGATCTCCCGAAGTTCTTAAATCATGCTATGACCTGCATACCAAGTCATTTAAGGTCGGTGCTGGTGGAAATGGACATGGAAATCAACTGCAAAAAATACAGGAAAGCGTGCACGCAGCCCCAATCTGATCCTACATGGCTTGAAAACTAAACTCTACTGCCAAATTCCCACCTAAAACCCTTTCACGGCTCTACTCCCAGTTGATATTAGAGTCTTCCGTTGAAAGGCTATTTACCTAAGGGCGTGGGAAAAAGAACTGCAAACTACCATTTCAGATGAAGATGCTAGTTTTATACTTAAACATTCCCATGGCTTTTCTAGGTGCATACGCCTTCAGGAGAATTCTTTTAAAATCCTATCGCGATGGTATAGAACTCCAGACTTTTTGCATAGAGCTCACCTCTCCCCCACGGATAAGTGCTGGAGATGCCAAGAGGGAACAGGCACCATTTCCTACATCTGGTGGTCTTGCACAAAAATCTCCACCTTTTGGAAGGAGGTGGAACACACCAGTAATAAGATTTGCAATTGCCTTGTCTCTTTAACCCCAGACCTTGTCTTACTATGGTTACCGCAGAGGGATTTCAACCCAACCGCTAATGACTTAATCACGCACCTGATTTCAGCAGCCAAGTATTTTATTCCTATTAAATGGCAAAGTACAGACCCTCCAACTACTAAAGAATGGATAGATAAGGTACACCAAATCTGCCTTATGGAAGAGATGGTGGGATGGGAGGGGGACCGAAGAGAAGCCTTTCTAAAAATCTGGCAACCTTGGTTGAAATTCCATAGGTCCTACATTGGGACCTAAAGTTCAGATTTTTCCACAGAGTTAAGACGTCTCTCCTTGGCTCCGTCACTTATTACACATGCTCTCACCAGCGTAGTATATTTAGGCAAAGCCATTGACACGCCCAAGCAACACTCTGTTAGTTTCCACGTATGAGTCACACTCTAACTGTATGTAGCACAAAACACAATGGGGAACTCACCTACTTACTAGCTGCCACCCAACAAAGATACCCTTATAATGATTCTAAGATCCATATTTAGACCCACCTTGTTGAATTGTTCTTATGTTAACCTGTTCACTTTTTATTTATGTTTCTTAAACTGTTTACAGATTATCACTATATGGTGTACTCCTAAGCCTCAGCTTTGACTACGTTCTAATATTCCTACCAGATTTTGTATCTTTTCACACCAGCCTGTGTCACCTGTAGTCATTATGTGCCACAACCATATGCACTACAGCTGCTCTTACTTAAATGGGGATTGTCCATTTACGAACAATATGACAAACTGTAAACCAGCCTTACTATTATGTGCTTGTATCTGCTTTTGTTATTATTCTTTTTTGGAAAACTCCTTTCTTAAAATAAAGAATATACAAAAAAAATCTATATCTAGCAGTCGTCCAAGACGGCATGAGAACCACGACCGTCAGGAAGTATCTTTATTCCCCCTTCATGAGGAATAAAAACAATATCTGTAGTATAATAGGTACATATCAACTTATTTAAATAATGTTAATAGTTTCCACACTGTATTTGCACTAATGACAGGATTCAATCAATGACATAACTTCTGGGGTATGACTGCAAGTGTGCTTAGCATTCAACTTTGTAACGCAAAAAACAGGAAAACAAATTATATAAACATAAATTCATAAAATAGTTATTGGTAATTCTGAGGATATATTTGTAAAGTCCCCAAAAATACAAATCTGAGGGGTCAGCAGTAGCCTTTGAATTTACAAAGGGCTTAGTAAAATCTATGAAAAAGAGGGGTGGGCCGACACAGAGGCTGGGGAGGCTCCAGCCTCAGGGCGCAGGCCAGGTCCCCAGCCTCTGGGCGGCAGGCAGGCCACTGACCACGTCGCTGCTGCTGCCATGCCTGCCGGGCTGCCGGCCACGCTGGAGGACGGAGGGAGTAGTGAGCACTTGGCACTGACTTACGTGCGCCCTCCCCGCTCCGCCTCCTGGCTCGGCCGCTCCGCTGCTCTGGTCTCTGCTCAGTCGCTTGCCGGACTGGCTGCGTACAGCACGCACTTTGACCTGACGCGATGTACGCAGTCAGGTCACATGTGCGCCCTCTGGAGACCAGGAGCAGCGCTGGCAGCAGCAGGCAGCAGCACAGCACTGTGTCACGACCCAGCCCAGGCCCCAGCAGGGATAGAGCGTGAGAGTCTGCCCTGAAGTGAAGTAAGATAGTTTTTAAATAAAGATATTATTCTTTTCCGTCTGATCTGAGGTCTGATGCGGTTCTGGATGGGGTAAAATTACAAGGAACGCCCCGGGGGGGTTGGGCTGGATGATGATTAATAACAAACATACATATCTAAATGGTGGGGGGGGCTTGACTTGAGTCATCTACTGATCAGTGATCATCAGAGCATTAGAGCTGCATGAATAAATAACATCTAAATGTCTGGTGGGGTAGATGGGGGGGGGGGTCGAGGGCTGATGGGGGGAGGGGGGTTAGATGATCTAACCCAGCCCCCCTTCCCCCATCAGCCCTTGTCCTACCACCCCATCTACCCATACCCCTGCAAAACTTGCTAGTTTTTATTCTGTCTTGTTGACAGGATTATGTTTATTTATATTAGGATTATGTGGTTATTGTCTTATATGACTTGTTTTTGCACTTTATTTCTATCTTTATATGGATCTAAAGTTGTGCATTTGTTTATAGCTATAGTTAATTGGTACATTAAACTGTGCATATTTATGCGTGATTACAACAGTAAGTATTTAGTAAAGACTCCACAAGTTGGAGGGGGGGCGCACTTGGGCAGCTCAGCCTCTGTTGGTGGTGGACCTTGTCCCAGCCCTGGATGTACGGGTTCGACTGGTTCGGCCGAAATTCACAAAAAAGTTTGAGTTCGGGACCGGAACTTGACCCCGAACCAGAACCCAATTGAAGTCAATGGGGACCCGAACTTTCGAGCACTAAAATGGCTGTAAAAATGTCATGGAAAGGGCTAGAGGGCTGCAAATGGCATCAAAATTTGGTTAAGAGGATGGCAAGTGCTCTGCAAACCAAAGTGGATAGGGAAATGACTTTAAATAACATAAAATACGTAAAAATTAAAAATAATAATCTTGATCTAGGAGGACGAGGTCCATATGGAGTAGGAGGTTGAGGAGGCGGTGGATGTGGCGGTGTAGGTGGAAGCGGCGGTGGATGAGGAGGAGGTAGCCTACACTGCTTTTTGGTTTTACATAATTATTTTTTTTATTTTTATTAGGATACACCACAAAACATTGGGAAATATAACCTGTGATAACCCCCTCCAGTCGTGCTAAATACACGTTTAGACAATACACTGGCTGCAGGGCAGACCAGCACCTCCAAGGCGTAAAGGGCAAACTCAGGCCATGTGCCCAATTTGGAGACCCAGAAGTTGCAGGGGGCAAACCCATCAGTCAGTTCGTGTAGGCGTGTGCAAACATACGGCCCCACCATGTCCCACGTCCCCGTGATGTTCACAATCCAATTGGATATCTGCTCTATCAACTTTCAATGTTCTTTTCTGCGCCTGAATGGTATTTAATATGGCGCCCGCATTGCAGGCTAGCGCCGGCAACACTTGATATGTGGTCCTGTTAGTGAGACGTTTCTGATACTTTTTCCCTGTTTGAAGATATTCTCCTAGGTTCTGCTGTATCTTTTCCAAGTAGAGGGCTTCAGACCCTCGAAACGCGTTGAGCCACGTATTATTAAAGTGATTGACCAGAAGCCACCTGTGTAGGCTGTGTTCAGTCATTTATATTCCTACATGCGATCCTGGCCGGGGGGAAAAATAGTCCCAGGTGTCTTGAGTTTATCCTGGTGACTACCCCCCTGTGAAGTGAGTGCATTTGATTTTATAATCTCCATCTTTAACATCACCATTGGAGGAATTGTTTTTTAAACACTAAGCTCTTATCCTTTATTAGACCCAGGTGAAGGTCTTTTTATACAAAAAGAATTGAATATAATCCTCATCACTAATAAGTGATTAAGGGATTTGGCGCCTAGTACGTGTTTCTTTTTCCTTTTAACGGGTGTGAAGGGTTCCTCCTTCCTCTTCCCCACCCTTTTTTCCTCTCCACACCGCCTCCTTTTCTGCGCCTACCATGTTGATCACGGTTAGCTGCCAATCAGGGTTCCACGCTGGAGAGGGAGCGTGAGAAAGAGAGACCACATCCAAGGGAGGTCAATGTATGAAAATAAATGTAATCGAGCAGAAATGTGGGACAAAGAATTGAAGCATAAGCTTCTAAGTTAAGGAAGGGGCGCGCGGCAATTACCCACTCCTGACTCGGGGAGGTAGTGACGATAAATAACAATACAGGACTCTTAAGATGCCCTGTTATTTGAATGATTAATTAAAAATTACAGGGAATGTCACTGAAGTATTTTGGATTAGGAAACGTTAGACAGGAGAGGCCCTGCTGCCGCTTTGTTGACTCTACAGGGAGTGCAGAATTATTAGGCAAGTTGTATTTTTGAGGATTAATTTTATTATTGAACAACCACCATGTTCTCAATGAACCCAAAAAACTCATTAATATCAAAGCTGAATATTTTTGGAAGTAGTTTTTAGTTTTTTTTAGTTTTAGCTATTTTAGGGGGATATCTGTGTGTGCAGGTGACTATTACTGTGCATAATTATTAGGCAACTTAACAAAAAACAAATATATACCCATTTCAATTATTTATTTTTACCAGTGAAACCAATATAACATCTCAACATTCACAGATATACATTTCTGACATTCAAAAACAAAACAAAAACAAATCAGTGACCAATATAGCCACCTTTCTTTGCAAGGACACTCAAAAGCCTGCCATCCATGGATTCTGTCAGTGTTTTGATCTGTTCACCATCAACATTGCGTGCAGCAGCAACCACAGCCTCCCAGACACTGTTCAGAGAGGTGTACTGTTTTCCCTCCTTGTAAATCTCACATTTGATGATGGACCACAGGTTCTCAATGGGGTTCAGATCAGGTGAACATAGAGGCCATGTCATTAGATTTTCTTCTTTTATACCCTTTCTTGCCAGCCACGCTGTGGAGTACTTGGAAGCGTGTGATGGAGCATTGTCCTGCATGAAAATCATGTTTTTCTTGAAGGATGCAGACTTCTTCCTGTACCACTGCTTGAAGAAGGTGTCTTCCAGAAACTGGCAGTAGGACTGGGAGTTGAGCTTGACTCTATCCTCAACCCGAAAAGGCCCCACAAGCTCATCTTTGATGATACCAGCCCAAACCAGTACTCCACCTCCACCTTGCTGGCGTCTGAGTCGGACTGGAGCTCTCTGCCCTTTACCAATCCAGCCACGGGCCCATCCATCTGGCCCATCAAGACTCACTCTCATTTCATCAGTCCATAAAACCTTAGAAAAATCAGTCTTGAGATATTTCTTGGCCCAGTCTTGACGTTTCAGCTTGTGTGTCTTGTTCAGTGGTGGTCGTCTTTCAGCCTTTCTTACCTTGGCCATGTCTCTGAGTATTGCACACCTTGTGCTTTTGGGCACTCCAGTGATGTTGCAGCTCTGAAATATGGCCAAACTGGTGGCAAGTGGCATCTTGGCAGCTGCACGCTTGACTTTTCTCAGTTCATGGGCAGTTATTTTGCGCCTTGGTTTTTCCACACGCTTCTTGCGACCCTGTTGACTATTTTGAATGAAACGCTTGATTGTTCGATGATCACGCTTCAGAAGCTTTGCAATTTTAAGAGTGCTGCATCCCTCTGCAAGATATCTCACTATTTTTGACTTTTCTGAGCCTGTCAAGTCCTTCTTTTGACCCATTTTGCCAAAGGAAAGGAAGTTGCCTAATAATTATGCACACCTGATATAGGGTGTTGATGTCATTAGACCACACCCCTTCTCATTACAGAGATGCACATCACCTAAGATGCTTAATTGGTAGTAGGCTTTCGAGCCTATACAGCTTGGAGTAAGACAACATGCATAAAGAGGATGATGTGGTCAAAATACTCATTTGCCTAATAATTCTGCACGCAGTGTAGATAACTTCTGCCTGATCGCACGTCCTTGTGATGTCCACCATCCATTTTGATATCTTCTCTATCAACTTTCGATGTTCTTTTCTGAGCCTACCATGTTGATCACGGTTATCGGCGAATCAGGGTTCCACGCCAGAGAGGGAGCGTGAGAAAGGGAGACCGCATCCAAGGGAGGTCAATAGCTGCAATGGGATGAAGCGGAAATGTGGGAAAAATTATTAAAGCAGAAGGATCGAAGGAAAGGGCCAATTAAAGACAAATTTTAGAAAAATAAGTGAAATTTATTAACCTGTCTACTAGGTAGAGCAGGGGTCTATCACAGACAAAAATTGGTTAATTTCACCCAAAAATGTAACAGACAAATTAGTGATTTATTTTAACCTGTCTACTAGGCCGGCACTCTTAGCTTCCAGCCACTGTTAGCGCATCACCCACCCCACCGCTGATCAGATTCGTACCGCTGATCAGCTTGTTTGAATCTTTTACTTTTTTTTTACATTTTTGGGGATTTTCAAATTTTTTTGTTAGTTTTTTTTTTTCTGTTAGGTGTAGGGCAAAGCCCATGAACACCCGTCCCCCACACACACGCACACTGAATAAAGTTTTCCACGCACACACACACACACACGCACACTCCCCTATGGCCCGCCAGACGTTCTCGGCCGAGGAGGCATACACCCTGCTTGCCTCCAACTCCGAGAGCCCCAGTGAGGACGAGGATGACCCCAATTTCCTTTTGTCATCAGCGTCCTCCTCATCATCTAGCGATGATGATGAGCCTCCAAGGCGGCGGAGAGGCCGGTCATCGATCAATTTGGGGACAAATTTTTGGAGTCCTATGTACTTGGAAGGGAGGTAGCGGTTGATGAGTCTCTCATTGCTTTCAAGGGGAGACTCCTTTTCCGCCAGTATGTCCCCTCTAAGCGGGCGAGGTATGGCGTGAAGCTATACAAACTTTGTGAGAGTACCTCAGGGTACACTTAGAAGTTTTGTTTGTACGAGGGGCGAGATTCCCGTATTCAACCCCCAGAATGTCCCCCCACTCTGGGTGTTAGTGGGAAACTTGTGTGGGACCTTATGCACCCACTGCTAGATAAAGGTTACCACCTGTACGTGGATAACTTTTATACTAGTATCCCCTTGTTCCAGTCCCTCGCTGCCAGATCCACGTCTGCTTGTGGGACTGTGCAGAAAAATCAACGCAGCCTTTCTACCCACCCTCTCCAGGTACCTAGCCCCAGGGCTGAGACTCGTGCCCCCACCATGGAAACCTGTTGCTGGTCAGATATAAGGACAAGAAGGATGTCCTTGTACTGTCTACAATTCACGGTAACGGCATCACCCCTGTCCCTGTGCGAGGTACCGCGGCAACGGTCCTCAAACCTGATTGTATCGTCGACTACAATCAGTATATGGGAGGAGATGATCTCTCTGATCAAGTCCTCAAGCCATATAATGCCATGCGTAAAAACCCGGGCATGGTACAAAAAAGTTGCGGTCTACTTGGTACAGGTTGCCTTGTACAACTCTTTTGTGCTGTCCCGGAGCGCTGGCAACACAGGGAAATTCCTGCAGTTATATGAGGCAGTCCTCAAGGCCCTGATCTTTTCTGACCGGGAAAGAGCAGGCCGGAGTACCTCGGGAACTGGAGGCGCCCAGATCGTCCGTTGCCAACACTTTCCAGGTGTGGTCCTCCATAATGGAAAGAAGGGACGGCCCCCAAAAAAGTGCAGAGTGTGTCACAGGAGGGTGATACGGAAGGACACCACCATTCAGTGTGACACGTGCCCCGATCTTCCGGGCCTCTGCATTACGGTTGCTTCAGGGAGTACCACACTTCCATGGAGTACAAAATTTTCTAATCCCCTTCCCCAATTTTAATTCCATTTAGCAACTGACAATCGGAAAAAAACTATGGTTCTCAGACTTGAGACATTAAAACAAAAACTTTTTTTTTTCAAAAATATTATTTAGTAAAACTAAAATAAATAAAAAAGTAGACATATTAGGTATCGCCGCGTCCGTAAAAATCTTCTCTATGAAAATACCCCATGACTTAACCCCTCAGATGAACACCGTCAAAAAATAAAATAAAAACGGTGCAAAAAAAGGTATTTTTATTGTCACCTTACATCACAAAAAGTGTAATAGCAAGCGATCAAAAAGTCATATGCCCCCCAAAATAGTGCCAATAAAACCATCCTCTCATCCCGCAAAAAATTAGCCCCTACCTAAGATAATCGGCTAAAAAAAAAAAAACTGACTCAGACTATGGAGACACTAAAATGTTTTTTTTGTTTATAAAAGGATAATATAGTGTAAAATATAGTGATAGTAGCTCCATTCCCCTGAAGACGCCGCTGATGCGGTGAAACATGTTGGGGGAGCTGTGTCTTTAACATTTTAATAAATGGTAGGGCTGAGAATGGTTAGGGAAAGGCGATCTGCAGACGCCGTATCCCCCTGAGGGCCAGAGTTTAATACAAGTAGGACAAGTAGTCTGGAAATAGGCAGTGTAGGACACATCATATAGGCTGAGCCTAAAACGAAACAATTAGCAACATTGCGGCGTGACGGGTCATAGACCTGTAAGAGGCGACACCTATAGATACCCAAGTGTAATTACACGGGCTAAACACAAGTAGCCTGTGTGTGATATATATATGTGGGAAAGAGCAAGTCCTCCTGAATAACACAATTATATTAATCCTCTTAGAGGACATAGATACGGAGCCCACAGGTCCAGGTCCTCCATATATCTTTTAAAAGTGTGTGTTTTTTCTGTATTGAATATAGTTTATTAAAAGGCAAATAAAAGTTATATTTTAATAATAGGACCAGAAACGGGAATTATAGTCAGCAGGCTATTGGAACAATTGAATTAACTTCCTGGGTTAGTGGATCATTTGGTAATATGTATAGTGTAAAACCTAAACAAATAAAAACAAAATAGACATATTAGATATCGCCACGTCCGTAAGAATCTGCTCTATAAAAATACACCATGACCTAACCCCTCGGTTCAAAATATAAAATAAAAATGGTGCCAAAACAGCTATTTTCTGGCAAATTTTTCATTTTAAACCGTTTTTTCCAGTAACAAAGCAAGGGTTAACAGCCAAAAAAATAATAATATTTATTACCCTGATTCTGCACTTTACAGAAACACCCCGTATGTGGTCGTAAACTGCTGTATGACCAAACGGCAGGGCGCAGAAGGAAAGGAACACCGTATGGTTTCTGGAAGGCAGATTTTAATGGCCTTTTTTTTTTTGGCACCATGTCCCATTTGAAGAACCCCTGATGCACCCCTAGAGTAGAAGCTCCATAAAAGTGACCGCATCTAAGAAACTACACCCCTCAAGGTATTCGAAACTGATTTTACAAACTTTATTAACCCTTTAGGTGTTCCTCAACAGTTTATGGCAAATGGAGATGAAATTTCTATTTTTGGTAACCCTGCCTCACAAAAATGTAATATAGAGCAACCAAAAGTCATATGTACCCTAAAAATAGTCCCAACAAAACTGCCACATTATCCCGTAGTTTCCAAAATGGGGTCACTTTTATGGAGTTTCTACTCTAGGGGTGCATCAGGGGGGCTTCAAATGGGACATAGTGTAAATAAACCAGTCCAGCAAAATCTGCCTTCCAAAAAACACACGGCACACCTTTCCCTCTACGCCCTACCGTGTGCCCGTACAATAGATTACGGCCACATATGGGGTGTTTCTGCAAACTACAGAATCCGGGCAATAAATATTGAGTTTTGTTTGGCTGTTAACCCTTGCTTTGTTACTGGAAAAAATTGATTAAAATGGAAAATTTGCCAAAAAGTTTAAATTCTGAAATTTCATCTCCATTTGCCAATAACTCTTGTGGAACACCTAAAGCGTTAACGACGTTTGTAAAATCAGTTTTGAATACCTTGAGGGGTGTAGTTTCTTAGATTGGGTCACTTTTATGGAGTTTCTACTCTAGGGGTGCATCAAGGGGGCTTCAAATGGGACATAGTGTAAATAAACCAGTCCAGCAAAATCTGCCTTCCAAAAACCACACGGCGCACCTTTCCCTCTACGCCCTACCGTATGCCTGTACAGTAGTTTACGGCCACATATGGGGTGTTTCTGCAAACTACAGAATAAGGGCAATAAATATAGAGTTTTGTTTGGCTGTTAACCTTTGCTTTGTTACTGGAAAAAAAATGATAAAAATGAAAAATTTGGCAAACAAAAATCGAAATTCTGAAATTTCATCTCCATTTGCCATTAACTCTTGTGAAACACCTAAAGGGTTAACAACGTTTGTAAAATCAGTTTTGAATACCTTGAGGGGTGTAGTTTCTATAATGGGGTCATTTTTGGTTGTTTTTTATTATGTAAGCCTCACAAAGTGACTTCAGACCTGAACTGGTCCTTAACCTCTTAAGGACACATGACGTACTGGTACGTCATGATGTCCTGGTACTTAAGGACACATGATGTACCGGTACGTCATGTATGGTTCCGATCACCGCCGCGCGGCGGGCGGTGATCGGAACCCGGTGCCTGCTCAAATCATTGAGCAGGCACCTAGGATAAATGCGCAGGAGGGTCCTGTGACCCCCCATGTCGGCGATCACAGAAAACCGCAGGTCAATTCAGGCCTCCGGTTCTCTGCGTTTCCGGGTTATTCGGGTCTCTGAAAACCCGATAACCCGGAACAGGATGGTGATGGTGGTGTGATTTCACCCCACCAATCACCATCCAGCGATCCTGAGAGGTGATGGTGACATCACCTCTCAGGATCGCCTCTGATTGGTCTGTGGGCGGGCCGGCGGCAGATTCAAATGATGCAAACGCTCCTCTCCTCCTCCTTTTATGTTCCGGAGCCGGAGGAGAGAGGAGCTGCCTGCACGTCGTCCATCGCTGCCAGCATCACCCCATCTGTGCCCCCCAGGACCTGATCTGTGCCCCAGCACCCCCCATCTGAACTTCAGGTACATAGGGAAAGCATAGGGAAAGTTTGGGTTAGGCAGGGAAAATAAAGGGAAAGTTAGTTGGATTAGTTTTGATTGCATCACCCTAAGTTAGGGTGTCTGGGGTCCACAGCACAGCTGTGTGACCCTAGACCCCCCCAGGGGTTCTGCCGCTTGCCCCCCCCCACACTTTTTTGGGGTGCAGGATTATTATTATTTTTTTGTGTACGCTGACTGTGGCCGGCACTCTTAGCGTCCAGCCACTGTTAGCGAATCGCACACCCCACTGCTGATCAACTTCGGACGGTTAATCAGCGGTTTAGAATTTTTTTTTTACATTTTTTGTCCTTTTTTTTGTTATTTTAATATTTTTTTTTCTGTTAGTTTTAGGGTGAGTTCGTGAACACCCGTGCCCCCACACACACGCACACCAAATAAAGTTTTACACACACGCACATACACACGCAGACACACACTCCCCTATGGCCCGCCGGACGTTCTCGGCCGAGGAGGCATACGCCCAGCTTGCCTCCGACTCCGAGAGTCCCAGTGAGGACGAGGATGACCCCACATTCCTGTTGTCATCCGCGTCCTCCTCATCATCTAGCGATGATGATGAGCCCCCAAGGCGGCGGAGCAAGGGGACTGCCATGTTAGGGACCCTGTGGCCCACACTAGTACGAGCAGCTCTGGGGCTCGTACTGGTTTCCTGGCCCACCAGTTAAATCCACCGGAGCACCCTGCCGGTGAACAAGTCTGATGTAGCCCAGAGCGATACGAGCCCATGATTCCTGATTTTGTAGGCCAATCAGGAATCCAGATTTCCACAGTGGGCTACACTGAATATAACTTTTTTTGTCATTTTTTCAGTGACCCACTGGTAAATCTGATGGTGGAGCAGACGAACCTGTACGCCCAACAGTTCGTTGCTCAACACCCGGGCTCCTTTTTGGCCAGGCCCGGTGGCTGGACGCCGGGCAGTGCAGCCGAAATGAGGACATTTTGGGGCCTCGTGCTGCATATGGGCCTGGTCAAGAAACCCAGTGTCAGGCTGTACTGGAGTGGGGACGTCCTATACCAGACCCCACTTTACAGTACGGCCATGACACGCTCCCGGTTTGAGGCCACCCGCAAATGTCTGCATTATTCCGATAATGCAGCATGTCCCCCCCGAGGTGATCCTGCCCATGACCGTCTGTATAAGATACGGCCGGTCATCGATCACTTTGGGGCCAAATTCATGGAGGCCTATGTACCTGGAAGGTCGCGGTTGATGAGTCTCTCATTGCGTTCAAGGGGAGACTCATTTGCCGCCAGTATGTGCCCTCGAAGAGGGCGAGGTATGGTGTGAAGCTATACAAAATTTGTGAGAGTACCTCAGGGTACACTTGCAAATTGCGTGTATACGAGGGGCGAGATTCCCGGATTCAACCCCCAGAATGTCCCCCCACTCTGGGTGTTACCGGGAAACTTGTGTGGGACCTTATGCACCCACTGCTGGATAAAGGTTACCACCTATACGTGGATAACTTTTATACCAGTATCCCCTTGTTCCAGTCCCTTGCCGCCAGATCCACGTCTGCTTGTGGGACCGTGCGGAAAAATCAACGCGGCCTCCCTGCCCTCCCCCTCCAGGTACCTATCCCCAGGGGTGAGACCCGTGCCCTTACCACTATGTTGTCCACAATTCATGGTAACGGCATCACCCCTGTCCCTGTGCGAGGTACCGCGGCCTCAAGCCCGATTGTATCGTCGACTACAATCGGTATATGGGAGGAGTTGATCTCTCTGATCAAGTCCTCAAGTCATATAACGCCATGCGCAAAACCCGGGCATGGTACAAAAAAGTTGCGGTCTACTTGGTACAGGTTGCCATATACAACTATTTTGTACTATCACGAAGCGCTGGCAGCACAGGGACATTCCTTCAGTTCTATGAGGCAGTCCTAAAGGCCCTGATCTTTTCGGACCGGGAAAGAGCAGGCCGGAGTACCTCGGGAATTGGAGGCGCCCGGATCGTCCCTGGCCAACACTTTCCAGGTGTGGTCCCCCATACTGGAAAGAAGGGACGAACCCAAAAAAGGTGCAGAGTGTGTCACAGGAGGGGGATACGGAAGGACACCACATCTCAATGTGACACGTGCCCCGATCATCCGGGCCTCTGCGTTATTGGTTGCTTCAGGGAGTATCACACTTCCATGGAGTACTAAATTTATATCCCAATTTAGCACTGACATCGGATAAAAAAACTGGTTCTCAGACTTGAGACACCCAAAAAAACTAAAATGATGTATTAAAAGTAGACATATTAGGTATCGCCGCGTCGGTAATAATATCCTCTATAAAAATACCCCATGACCTAACCCCCCAGATTAACACGGTCCAGAAAAAAAAAAAAAAAGGTGCAAAAAAAGATTTTTTTTTGTCACCTTACATAATAAAAAGTTTAATAGCAAGCGATCAAAAAACCATATAGCCCCCAAAATAGTGCCAATAAAACCGTCCGCTCATCCCGCAAAAAATGAGCCCCCACATAAGATAATCGGATAAAAAAAAAAATGACTCTTAGACTTTAGATACAAAAATATTTTTTTTGTATCAAAAAGGATAATATAGTCTAAAACCTAAATAATTGTAAAAACAAAGTAGACTTATTAGGTATCGTTGCGTCCTTAAGAATCTCCTCTATAAAAATATCCCATGACCTAACCCCCCAGATTAACACGGTCAAAAAAAAAAAAAAAAAAACGGTGCCAAAACCGCTATTTTTGGCACTTTTCCATTTCAATCCGTTATTTCCGGTAACAAAACAAGGGTTAACAACCAAACAAAAGTTAATATTTATTACCCTGATACTGCAGTTCACAGAAATGCCACATTTAGTAACATAGTAACATAGTACATAAGGCCGAAAAAAGACATTTGTCCATCCAGTTCGGCCTGTCATCCTACAAGTTGATCCAGAGGAAGGCAAAAAAAAAAAAAAACCCTGTGAGGTAGAAGCCAATTTTCCTCACTTTAGGGGAATAAAAAATTCCTTCCCGACTCCAATCAGGCAATCAGAATAACTCCCTGGATCAACGACCCCTCTCTAGTAGCTATAGCCTGTAATATTATTACACTCCAGAAATACATCCAGGCCCCTCTTGAATTCCTTTATTGTACTCACCATCACCACCTCCTCAGGCAGAGAGTTCCATAGTCTCACTGCTCTTACCGTAAAGAACCCTTTTCTATGTTTGTGTACAAACCTTCTTTCCTCCAAACGCAGAGGATGTCCCCTCGTCACAGTCACAGTCCTGGGGATAAATAGATGATGGGATAGATCTCTGTACTGCCCCCTGATATATTTATACATAGTAATTAGATCTCCCCTCAGTCGTCTTTTTTCTAACGTGAATAACCCTAATTTTGATAATCTTTCAGGGTACTGTAGTTGCCCCATTCCAGTTATTACTTTAGTTGCCCTCCTCTGGACCCTCTCCAGCTCTGCTATGTCTGCCTTGTTTACAGGAGCCCAGAACTGTACACAGTACTCCATGTGTGGTCTGACCAGTGATTTGTAAAGTAGTAGGAATATGTTCTCATCACGGGCATCTATGCCCCTTTTGATGCAACCCATTATCTTATTGGCCTTGGCAGCCGCTGCCTGACACTGTTTTTTGCAGCTTAGTTTGCTGTTTATTAAAATTCCTAGATCCTTTTCCATGTCAGTGTTACCGAGTGTTTTACCATTTAGTATGTACGGGTGACTTGCATTATTCCTTCCCATGTGCATAACTTTACATTTCTCAGTGTTAAACCTCATCTGCCACTTATCTGCCCAAGCCTCCAATCTATCCAGATCCCTCTGTAGTAGTATACTGTCCTCTTCAGTGTTAATTACTTTACACAGTTTAGTGTCATCTGCGAAAATTGATATTTTACTATGCAAGCCTTCTACAAGATCATTAATAAATATATTGAAGAGAATAGGGCCCAATACTGACCCCTGAGGTACTCCACTAGTGACAGTGACCCAATCTGAGTATGTACCGTTAATAACCACCCTCTGTTTTCTATCATTGAGCCAGTTACTTACCCACTTACATTTGTGGTCGTAAACTGCTGTATCAGTAAAAGGGAGGCCGCAAAAAAGAAAGGACCGACATGGTTTCTGGAAGGCCGATTTTGATGGCCTTTTTTATTGACACCATGTCCCTTTTGAAGCCCCCTTATTTGTATAATCAGTTTGGAATACCTTGAGGGGTGTAGTTTCTTAGATGGGGTCACTTTTAGGGAGTTTCTACTCTAGGGGTGCATCAGGGGGGCTTCAAATGGGACATGGTGTAAATAAACCAGTCCAGCAAAATCTGCCTTCCAAAAACCAAACGGCGCACCTTTCACTCTACACCCCGCTGTGTGGCCGTACAGTAGTTTACGGCCAAATATTGGGTGTTTCTGTAAACGGCAGAGTCGAGGGCAATAAAGATACAGTCTTGTTTGGCTGTTAACCCTTGCTTTGTTAGTGAAAAAAATGGGTTAAAATGGAAAATTAGACAAAAAAATGAAATTCTCAAATTTCATCCCCATTTGCCAATAACTCTTGTGCAACACCTAAAGGGTTAACAACGTATGTAAAATCAGTTTTGAATACCTTGAGGGGTGTAGTTTCTTAGACCTGTAGTGGTCTAAGTGACTTCAGACCTGTAGTGGTCCCTAAAAATTGGGTTTTTGTAAATTTCTCAAAAATTTCAAGATTTGCTTCTAAACTTCTAAGCCTTGTAACATCCCCAAAAAATAAAATATCATTCCCAAAATAATTCAGACATGAAGTAGACATATGGGGAATGTAAAGTCATCACAATTTTTGGGGGTATTACTATGTATTACAGAAGTAGAGAAACTGAAACTTTGAAATTTGCTAATTTTTCCCAATTTTTTGAAAATTAGGCATTATTTTATGCAAAAAAAAAATAATTTTTGACTTCGTTTTACCAGTGTCATGAAGTACAATATGTGATGAAAAAACAATCTCAGAATGGCCTGGATAAGTCAAAGCTTTTTAAAGTTATCAGCACTTAAAGTGACACTGGTCAGATTTGCAAAAAATGGCCTGGTCCTTAAGGTGAAATAAGGCTATGTCCCTAATGGGTTAAAAAGTGTTTTTTTGAAAATTTCTGAAAAATTTGCTTCTAAACTTCTAAGCCTTCTAACGTCCCCCAAAAACTAAAATGTCATTCCCAAAATGATCCAAACATGAAGTAGACATATGGGGAATGTAAAGTTATAACTATTTTTTGTAGGTATTACTATGTATTATAGAATTAGAGAAATTGAAACTTGTAAATTTGCTAATTTTTCCAAATTTTTGGTATATTTGGTATTTTTTTTATAAATAAAAATTAATTTTTTTGACTCCATGTAACCAGTGTCATGAAGTACAATATGTGACGAAAAAAACTATCTCAGAATGTCCTGGATGAGTCAAAGCGTTTTAAAGAAGTTATCACCACATAAAGTGACACCGGTCAGATTTGCAAAAAATGGCCTGGTCCTTAAGGTGAAAATGAGCTTGGTCCTTAAGGAGTTAAAAAAAAAAAACTGTGTTGGCTACCTCGTCCTCCTCCACCGCCGCTTCCACCTACACCGCTACGTCCACCGCCTCCTCAAACTCCTACTCCATATGGACCTCCACCTCAAAAATCATATTTTATTTTATGTCATTTCAATAGTTACATTTTCGGGTGAAATTCACCAATTTTTGGGTGTGATATACCCCTGCTCTACCTAGTAGACAGGTAACATTTCACTAATTTCCCTGTTACATATTCGGGTGAAATTCACCAATTTTTGGGTGTGATATACCCCGGCTGTACCTAGTACACAGGTAAAAACATTTCACTAATTTGTCTATTACATTTTCGGGTGTGATATACATCTGCTCTACCTAGTAGACAGGTAAAAAAAATTCACTAATTTGTCTGTTACATTTCGGGTTAAATTCACAAATTTTTGGGTGTGATATACCACTGCTATACCTAGTAGAAAGGTAAAAAAAAATCATTAATTTGTCTGTTACATATTCAGGTGAAATTCAAAAATTTTTGGGTGTGATATACCCCTGCTCTACCTAGTAAACAGGTAACATTTCACTAATTTGCCTGTTACATATTCGTGTGAAATTCACCAATTTTTGGGTGTGATATACCCCGGCTGTACCTAGTACACAGGTAAAAACATTTCACTAATTTGTCTGTTACATTTTCGGGTGAAATTCACCAATTTTTGGGTGTGATATACCACTGATATACCTAGTAGACAGGTAAAAAAAATTCACTAATTTGTCTGTTACATTCTTGGGTGACATTCGACCATTTTTACTGTAATTAAACCCCTGCTCTGCATAAGTGATAAGGACCTAAATTTCAAAAAATCGTCTGTTACAAGGTGACATTTTACCAATTTTGCTGTATACGAAACCCCTGCTCTGCATAGGTGACAGGGAATTAAATTTCAAAAATTCTTCTTTCATTGATGCTTAAACTTTAATAACTTTTCCCACATTTGCGCTTCAATAATTTGTCCCACTTTTCCGCTCGATGATATTTAATTTAAAAAAATGTACCTCCCTTGGATGTGGTTTCTCTTTCTCACGCTCCCTCTACGGCGTGGAACCCTGATTCGCCAATAACCGTGATCAACATGGTAGGCTCAGAAAAGAGCATCGAAAGTTGATAGAGAAGATATCCAAATGGATCGTGGACGTCACTGTGACGTGCGATCAGGCAGAAGTTATCTAGAGTCAACAAAGTGGCAGCAGGGCCTCTCCTGTCTAACGTTTCCAAGTCCTAAATACCCCAGTGACATTCCCTATAATTTTTTTATTAATCATTCCAATAACAGGGCATCTTAAGAGTCCTGTATTGTTATTTATTGTCACTACCTCCCCAAGTCGGAAGTGGGTAATTGCCGCGCGCCCCCTTTCCTTCGTTTCTTCTGCTTTAATACACTTTCCCACATTTCCGCTCGATCACAATTAAATTTCATCCATTGATCTCCCTTGGATGTGGTCTCTCTTTCTTCTCAGGCTCCCTCTCCGGAGTGGAACCCGGATTCGCCGATAACCGTGATCAACATGGTAGGCTCAGAAAAGAACATCGAAGATATCCAAATGGATCGTGGACGTCACGGTGACGTGTGACATGGTGGGGCAGTATTTGTGCACAAGCCTACACGAGCTAACTGATGGGTCTCTAAATTGGGCACATGGCCTGATCTTGCCCTTTACGCCTTGGAGGTGCTGGCCTGCCCTGCAGCTAGTGTATTGTCTGAACGTGTGTTTAGCACGACTGGAGGGGGTTATCACAGGTTATATTTCCCAATGTTTTGGGGTGTACCCTAATTTTAAAAAATTAAATTAAATTTAAAACCAAAAAGCAGTGTAGGCTACCTCCTCCTCCTCCACCGCCGCTTCCACCTCCACCGCCACATCCACTGGCTCCACAACCTCCTACTCCATATAGACCTCGTCCTCCTAGATCAAGATTAATATTTTTTATGTTTACGTATTTTATGTTATTTAAAGTCATTTCCCTATTCACATTAGTTTGCAGAGCACTTGCCATGCTATTAACCACATTTTGATGCCATTTGCAGCCCTCTAGCCCTTTCCATTACATTTTTACAGCCATTTTAGTGCTCCAAAGTTCGAGTCCCCATTGACTTCAATGGAGTTCGAGTTTGTACCGAACCCGAACATCCAGGTGTCCGTTCAACTCTAAACAGGGGCCCTAATTCAAAGGGATCTGATTTGTGAGATTTATTTTAAGCCCTAATTATATTTTTTGTGTAAATAAGTATAAAATTAATTAAAAATTAAATTGTTTTGTAGATCAAAGTTTAATGATATTTTGCCATATTATTTTTGTAGATATGATGTTCCATCGTTATCTGGTGTTGCGAGTGATTTGGGATTACATGCTCTCTATCACTGTGACATATTTCATTACACTTTGTCTTTTTCCTGGATTGGAGTCAGAAATCAGGAACTGCACAATGGGAGAGTGGCTTCCCATCCTCATTATGGCTATATTCAACCTGTCAGACTTTGTCGGCAAGGTAGGTTTTAGTTATATTGTTCTTGTGTTTATTTTGTCTGTAATTTAAAGTGTATCTTATTTGACTTACAGGCAGGCCATGGTATGAATTAGGTTTGGAGGTCTTGAATACAGCGCTGTGTTTCCTGTCAACCTGGCCGACTTAATTAAAAGTTAATGTGGTCCATAAGGCATGGATGTTGTCCATCTAACTGCTGTTGTTCAAAGGAAGCAAACAGTAGTATTCCTCATAACAGGAAGTCAGATTTCAATTGTCTATTTGAAAATAAAAGTAGGCAAAAGAAAAAGTAATCAAACACATGACTTATGGTCTGATATGATATACCAGTGCATCTCAATAAATTTGAATATCATTGAAAAGTTAACTCATTTCAGTAATTCAATTCAAAAAGTGAAACTCATAATATACAGATTCATTACATACAGAGTGTGATTTCAAGCATTTATGTCTTTTAATGTTGCCGATTAGGCCTTATAGCTAATGAAAACCCAAAAGTTAGTATCTCAGAAAATTAGAATGTTGTGAAAAAGTGCAATATTGTAAACTCATGGTGTCACACTCTTATCAGATATTCAACACAAAACACCTGCATGTTTCCTAAGCCTTTCCATGGTCCCTCAATCATGGAGAAGACTGCTGAGTTGTATCCAAGCATATTTATGAAAAGTTGAGTGGAAGGAAAACATGTGGTAGAAAAAGGTGTGCAAGCAACAGGAATAACCTTGAAAAGATTGTCAAGAAAAGTATATTCAAGAATTTTGGTGAGATTCACAAGTTGTGGACTACGACTGGAGTCAGTGCTTCAAGAGCCACCACACACAGACGTATCCAGGGCATGTGCTACAATTGTCACCATCCTTGTGTCAAGCCACTCATGACCCACAGACGTCAAAAGCGTCTTACCTGGGCTAAGGAGAAAAAAGGACTGGACTGTTGCTCAGTGGTCCAAAGTCCTGTTTTCAGATAAAAGTAAATTTTGCATTTCATTTGTAAATCAAGGTTCCAGAGTCTGGAGGAAGAGTGAAGAGGCACACAATCCAAGTTGATTGAGGTCCAGTGTGAAATGTCCACAGTCTGTGATGGTTTGAGGAGCCATGTCACTCCTCTTGATTCTCTCTGCTGACAAACTTTATGAATATGCTAATTTCATTTTCCAGCAGGACTTGGCACCTACCCACACTGCCAAAAGTACCAATACCTGGTTTAATAACCACTGTATCATTGTGCTTGATTGGCCAGCCAACTCTCCGGACCTAAATCTATGAGCCGAAGGCTGCTATGTAAGCAACCTTTCCATGACACCTCAGCAGCGCCACAGGCTTATCACACCTCCATGCGATGCTGCATTGATGCATTAATTCATGCAAAAGGAGCTCTGACCAAGTATTGTGTGCATATACTGTACATATTTTTCAGTCAGCCAAATAATTTTTTAATTGGTCCTAATGTATTCTAATTATCCTAAATAGATCATGTAAAAAGGATTAGAACCCACTGGTCGACGCTGCCAGCAATATGGATGGATAAGCAGTGTTCTTTAAATGTTCTTCTTTATTTATTTTTTTATATAATAAACGGTCAATGCATTTCTGGGACGGAGAGTCCCCCTCATCAGGACAATAACAGAGTGACAAACGCAAGGAAATTTAAAAACACTTTTAACAGGCTAGCCAGGAAGGGGAGGGGAGCAACAGAGGTGTGTTCTGCATAATTAACTAAGTTCATAATACATTGTATATAGTCCATAGTATAAGGTTCCTTTGTAGTAATAAGCATTTATACATTTCATCTATACATCGTGCTTGTTTTATTAGTTTACAGTCTAAGGCTACTTTCACACTGCCGTTTCTGGGTCCGCCTGTGAGATCCGATAAGGATCCGTTCAGAATGCATCAGTTTGGCTCCGTTCCGCCTCCATTCCGCTCTGGAGGCGGACACCAAAACGCTGCTTGCAGCGTTTTGGTGTACGCCTGGCGATGCGGAGCCAAACGGATCCGTCCTGACTTACAATGTAAGTCAATGGGGACGGATCCGTTTACATTGACACAATATGGTGCAATTGTAAACGGATCCGTCCCCCATTGACTTTCAATGTAAATCAGGACGAATCCGTTTGACTTACACTTAGACTTTTTTTTTTTACAGAGTAATGCAGACGGAGCCGTTCTGAACGGATACCAGCGTTTGCATTATAGGTGCGGATCCATCTGTGCAGATACCAGATGGATCCGCACCTAAACGCAGGTGTGAAAGTAGCCTTACAAGGAGCGCTTAAAGAGAACAGCTGTAGCCAGGCTCGGACTGGCCCACCGGGGAGCTGGCAAAATCCTCGGTCGGTCCCTTGCCTGGCTACTTATACTAGTCATAGTCATACTAGTAATAAACAGTGCAGCATTTACCATAGGCACAGTGTGTATGTAGCAAGCAGCCAGATGATCTGGACTGTCATCCAGCTGCTTGTCCTCTTGTATAGCTAGCACAGTGCTGATGAGCTGATCTTACTCAACTGTGGGCCCCGCCTTCTGACCTCTGCTCTCACTACGTGCATCCATCATCCAGCTGTCACTGAACAGTGAGAGAGAGAGCTCTCCTGCTGCCCGCCCATGTTCCAGAGGCTGATCAGAGGGCGGGAGTTCAGCAGGAGACTCTTCAAATAAAGCTACAAAAATGTGTCCAACCACGCCAGTCCCCAAGTCCCTAAAGTAATGAAAGAAAAGGTATTTACTTATAAAAAATAAATAAAAATGCTCATGTTTTTAGTGTTCCCCTCTCTGAAAATTACAACTCCCAGCATGCCCTGTCAGATGCAGACCTTCAGGACCTGCTGAGAGTTGTAGTTTTCCTCACTGCAAAGTGCCATACTCCTAGGCTTATTCACACCATGTATACCATGATAGAAACTGCTGTGGCTTCTGCTGCTATATACGTTGCATTGAATGGAGCTAAGCCATGAAAGGACACTGCATCAAAAGTGGACATGTCTGTTCTTGGGACAGTTGCGAGGTTTAACCCCTTCAGGACAGGGCCATTTTCCATTTTTTCATTGTTTTTATTTTACTTCCAGCCCTCCCAGAGCCATAACTTTTATTTTTTAATCTACATAGCTGTATCACAGCTTGTTTTTTGCAGGATAAGTTGTACTTTTTAACGGCACCATTTACGGTTGCATACAATGTAGTGGGAAATGGGGAAAAAAAATTAAATCGCTACAGTTTTATGAGTTTTGTTTACACAGCAATTTCTACGCGGTAAAACTGACTTTAATTCTCTGGGTCAGCATTATTACATCTATACCACAAACGCTTAGATTTAATACTGAAAAAAAAACTTTTAAAAAACTATTTTTTTCTTCACATTACCATGTTGGCATCAATAACCTTTAGTTTTTATGTCTATGGAGCTGTGTTAGAACCCATTTTTTGCCGGACAATATACACTCACCTAAAGAATTATTAGGAACACCTGTTCTATTTCTCATTAATGCAATTATCTAGTCATCCAATCACATGGCAGTTGCTTCAATGCATTTAGGGGTGTGGTCCTGGTCAAGACAATCTCCTGAACTCCAAACTGAATGTCAGAATGGGGAAGAAAGGTGATTTAAGCAATTTTGAGCGTGGCATGGTTATTGGTGCCAAACGGGCCGGTCTGAGTATTTCACAATCTGCTCAGTTACTGGGATTTTCACGCACAACCATTTCTACGGTTTACAAAGAATGGTGTGAAAAGGGAAAAACATCCAGTATGCGGCAGTCCTGTGGGCAAAAATGTCTTGTGGACGCTAGAGGTCAGAGGAGAATGGGCCGACTGATTCAAGCTGATAGAAGAGCAACGTTGACTGAAATAACCACTCGTTACAACCGAGGTATGCAGCAAAGCATTTGTGAAGCCACAACACGCACAACCTTGAGGCGGATGGGCTACAACAGCAGAAGACCCCACCGGGTACCACTCATCTCCACTACAAATAGGAAAAAGAGGCTACAATTTGCACGAGCTCACCAAAATTGGACTGTTGAAGACTGGAAAAATGTTGCCTGGTCTGATGAGTCTCGATTTCTGTTGAGACATTCAAATGGTAGAGTCCGAATTTGGCGTAAACAGAATGAGAACATGTATCCATCCTCTGATGGCTACTTCCAGCAGGATAATGCACCATGTCACAAAGCTCGAATCATTTCAAATTGGTTTCTTGAACATGACAATGAGTTCACTGTACTAAAATGGCCCCCACAGTCACCAGATCTCAACCCAATAGAGCATCTTTGGGATGTGGTGGAATGGGAGCTTCGTGCCCTGGATGTGCATCCCTCAAATCTCCATCAACTGCAAGATGCTATCCTATCAATATGGACCAACATTTCTAAAGAATGCTATCAGCACCTTGTTGAATCAATGCCACGTAGAATTAAGGCAGTTCTGAAGGCAAAAGGGGGTCCAACACCGTATTAATATGGTGTTCCTAATAATTTCTTAGGTGAGTGTCGTTTTTATTGATACCATGTTGGTGTGTGTACGACTGTTTGCTCACTTTTTATTAAATTTTCTTAAATAATTTTTTACACTTTTTAATAATTCCCCTAGGGAACTTGAACAAGAAATTAATAGATTGCTTCTGACATAGACTCCAATTCATTAGAAATGGAGTCTATCAGAGTTTCAGGCAGGGTCTTCTTGGGAACATAGCTGCTGCATCCTTGGATCATTTCAGAAGAACCAAGCAACATCTGGGTACCCCGATCCCACTAGGTTTTTGAGCTCCCAGATGTTGTAGTCACATTTAACCATGGCACCTGAGGAGTTAAAAGTGTGTGACTGACGCTATTGTCAATTGCATACATTAACCCTCGGTGTCTGCTGTTTAAAACAGCAAGCACTTAGCGGCTATAGCACCTGCTGCGCTTGCCAGTGGGTGCCATCTTTAAATATCCAACTCGCAATGTACCGTAAATTTAAAGAGTTTTTGTGAGATATTATAACTGATGAACGATCCTGTGGATAGGTCATCAGTATCTGATCGTGGGGGTCTGACACCCGGGACCACTGCTGATCAGCTGTTTGAGAAGGCACCGGTGCTCCTGTGAGCGCTTTGCCCTTCTCTGTGCTTTTTCTAGGCTTCATGTTCATTGATCAAGTGGCCTAGGAGCAGCCCCATAGAAGTGAATGGGGCTGAGCATGATACCAAGAACAGCCACTATACAATGTACTGCGCTGTGTTTGGTGAGCTGTGAGGAGGCCGTGGCGCTACTGCGATTGCTTCAATAAACGTATCCTTTTGAATATGCCAGGAAATATTTCCTTTGCTTTGGATATTGTTTAGGCTGGCTGGGGGACTGGGTGGTTCATCTAGGACATGGAATGTCCACGAGTGACTGCTGTCCAAATACTGACTGTAAATAACAGACACAATTATAAACTAAATGAGTTTGCTTAATGAGAAACAATTTGATATAGTGCAGTGCACAATACTGTTCTGTTTAGCATAATGTATTGTGTGCTAAAATGCATACATTCATGTGCGTGAGACTGAAAAATGAACAAGTAATATCTCCAGCTCTATGGTGGGCCCCCAAAATCATTTCCATTGGTGGGGCCTAAGCACCCCAGTCCGACACTGGCTGTAGCGATTGCGTCCAGCGCTTGTTCTACAGGAGGCTCTGCAATCCCTTACCAGCTCTGTGATATATACAGGTGAAACTCGAAAAATGTGAATATCGTGCAAAAGTCCATTTATTTCAGTAATGCAAATTAAAAGGAATTTCATTAATGGAGCTTAAAATTAGAATTTTGTGAAAAGGTTCAATATTCTAGGCTCAAAGTGTCACACTCTAGTCAGCTAATTAATTCATACTCCCTGAGTAAAGGGTACCTCAAAAGTGAGACATTGGGGTTTCATAAGCTGTAAGCCATGATTATCCAAATTATAACAAATAAAGGCTTGAAATATCTCGCTTTGCATGTAATGAGTCTATCTCATATATTAGTTTCACCTTTTAAGTTGCATTACTGAAATAAATGAACTTTGCACAATATTCAATTTTTTGGGGTTTTACCTGTGTGTGTGTATATATATATATATATATATATATATATATATATATATACCTAACTGTTACTTGATGAGGGAAAGGTATGTGCAGTGAAGGTGATGGAATATCCTTCGTTCCTCAGTGTGGGTAGTCAGACGGTTCACAATGTAGCAGGGTGTATGGCTATCAGGCGGTACCAAATCCCGATCCTACTAAAAGTGAAAACTGCATTTCTTAAGGCAGAGAGTAACGAAGACAAATAGCCAAAAGGAAAATGTAAAAACTATATAATAAATATAGGTAAAAGCAGATAAAAAAGAAATAACTCTAAAATAGGGTTCAGCGAACCCGAACTGTAAAGGTTTAGGGTTTTTTGTACCCGGACCCGAACACGAACATTTTCGTAAAAGTTTGGGTTCGAGTTCGCTGTTCAGCGATTTAATGGCGCTTTTTGAAAGACTGCAGGGCAGCCAATCAACAAGCGTTTAACTCGTGTGCCCTTAGAAACCATCACAGCCATGCCTACTAAAGGCATGGCTATAATTGGCCAGTGCAGCATGTGATCCAGCCTCTATATAAGCTGGAGTCACGTAGCGCCGCACGTCACAGCTCTTACTAGTGTAGGGAGAGGATGCTGCAGCTGTGTGGGAGAGATTAGGAAACAATTCTGGTGTTCTTGGTGTTAAATCTGAAAACTACAGCGATTATTTTTATGGGTGCAATGCTACATTTTTGGACCCCTGAGCTCAGTGCCACTGAGAAATAAGCTTTAATCAGTTTGTTTGTTAGGTGGGCGTGTATGCCAGAGACATTACTTTAATCCTGTTCTGGTAGCTCAGTGGGCAACATCTAGGCACTGCTTATGTGCCAGGGGAAGGGAAAATAATATAGGTAATCAGTCTGTGACTTCAGGGCCCCAGGGGGGACATAGTCACAATTTATTCTGTGAAGTACCCCTGTGCTGAATATCTGACAAGGAAAATCTATTCATTAAATCCATCTGTTAGATTCCAGGGGGACAAATTCCCTTTTTTGGGCGGTCAAGTACTCCTGCAGTTCATAGCTGCCAGTGAAAATAATTTGATTACATTGGTCTGTCACAGATTTGTGTGACCTAAAGCGATTATTTTCTCTTTCTAACACCGGCACTGCATATCTGACAGTCAAATAAAACCAGTAAATACAGCTGTTACATTGTTGGTTGAAAAAAATCACACTTTTTGTGCTAGATTGTACATTTGCGGCCTGCGCTGCATTTCTGACAGTCCACTAAAACCGTTAAATACTGCTGTTACATTGTCGGTTGAAAAAACTCACTTTTTGTGCTAGATAGTACATTTCAGGCCTGCGATGCATTTCGGACAGTCCAATAAAATCGTTAAATACGGCTGTTACATTGTTGGTTAAAAAAAAGCACACTTTTTGTGCTAGATTGTACATTTGCAGCCTGCACTGCATTTCTGACAGTCCACTAAAACCGTTAAATACTGCTGTTACATTGTCGGTTGAAAAAACTCACTTTTTGTGCTAGATAGTACATTTCAGGCCTGCGATGCATTTCGGACAGTCCAATAAAATCGTTAAATACGGCTGTTACATTGTTGGTTAAAAAAAGCACACTTTTTGTGCTAGATTGTACATTTGCAGCCTGCACTGCATTTCTGACAGTCCACTAAAACCGTTAAATACTGCTGTTACATTGTCGGTTGAAAAAACTCACTTTTTGTGCTAGATAGTACATTTCAGGCCTGCGATGCATTTCGGACAGTCCAATAAAATCGTTAAATACGGCTGTTACATTGTTGGTTAAAAAAAAGCACACTTTTTGTGCTAGATTGTACATTTGCAGCCTGCACTGCATTTCTGACAGTCCACTAAAACCGTTAAATACTGCTGTTACATTGTTGGTTGAAAAAAAAGGCACTTTTTGTGCTAGATAGTACATTTTCAGCCTGCACTGCTTTTCTGACAGTCCACTAAAATCGTTAAATACTGTTGTTATATTGTTTAAAAAAAACACCCTTTTTGTGCTAGATAGTACATTTGCGGCCTGCGCTGCATTTCTGACAATCCACTAAAACCGATAAAAAACTCCTGTTACATTGTTGGTTTAAAAAAAAGCACACTTTTTGTGCTATATTGTACATTTGCGGCCTGCGCTGCATTTCTGACAGTCCACTAAAACCGTTAAATACTGATGTTATATGTATTAAAAAAAAACACCCTTTTTGTGCTAGATAGTACATTTGCGGCCTGCGCTGCATTTCTGACAGTCCACTAAAACCGTTATATACTGCTGTTACATTGTCGGTTCAAAAAAAACAACTTACTTTTTGTGCTAGATAGTAAATTCACGGCCAGCGCTGCATTTCTGACAGTCCACTAAAACTGTTAAATACTGCTGTTACATTGTTGGTTGAAAAAAAACGCCCTTTTTGTGCTAGATAGTACATTTGCGGCCTGCGCTGCATTTCTGACAATCCACTAAAACCGTTAAATACTGCTGTTACATTGTCGGTTAAAAAAAAAACCTCACTTTTTGTGTTATATTTTACATCTGCGGCCTGTGCTGCATTTTGAAAGTCCACTAAAACCGTTAAATACTGCTGTTATATTGTTTAAAAAAACACCCTTTTTGTGCTAGATAGTACATTTGCGGCCTGTGCTACATTTCTGACAGTCCAATAAAACCATTAAATACTGCTGTTACATTGTCGGTTCAAAAAAACCCTCACTTTTTGTGCTAGATAGTACATTTACGGCCTGCGCTGCATTTCTGACAGTCCAATAAAACCGTTAAATACTGCTGTTACATTGTAGGTTAAAAAATCTAACTTTTTGTGCTAGATAGTACATTTGGGGCCTGTGCTGCATTTCTAACAGTCCACTAAAATCTTTAAACACTGCTGTTATATTGTTGTTTTAAAAAAAAAAAACTTTTTTTGATAGATAGTACATTTGCGGCCTGCGCTGCATTTCTGACAGTCCACTAATACCGTTAAATACTGCTGTTATATTGTCGGTTAAGAAAAAAAAATTGTGCTAGATAGTATATTTAGGGCCTGTGCTGCATTTTTGACAGTCCACTAAAACCGTTAAATACTGCTGTTACATTGTTGGTTGAAAAAAAGCACACTTTTTGTGATAGATAGTACATTTGCGGCCTGCGCTGCATTTCTAACAGTCCACTACAACCGTTAAATACTGCTGTTACATTGTTGGTTGAAAAAAACACCCTTTTAGTGCTAGATAGTACATTTGCGGCCTGCGCTGCATTTCTGACAGTCCAATAAAACCTTTAAATAATGCTGTTATGTTGTCGGTTGAAAAAAACTCACTTTTTGTGCTAGATAGTACATTTCTAGCCTGCGCTGCATTTTTGACAGTCCACTAAAACCATTAAAAACTGCTGTTACATTGTTGGTTGAAAAAAGCACACTTTTTGTGCTAGATAGTACATTTGCTGCCTACGCTGCATTTCTGACAGTCCACTAAAACTGTTAAATACTGCTGTTACATTGTTGGTTGAAAAAAGCACACTGTTTAAGCTAGATAGTACAGTTCTTGCCGGTGCTGCATTTCTGACAGTCCACTAAAACCGTTAAATACTGCTGTTACGTTGTCGGTTGAAAAAAAACTCACTTTTTGTGCTACATAGTACATTTGCGGCCTGCGTTGAATTACTGACAGTCCACTAAAACCGTTAAATACTGCTGTAACATTGTTGGTTGAAAAAAGCACACTTTTTGTGCTAGATAGTACATTTGCTGCCTACGCTGCATTTCTGACAGTCCACTAAAACCGTTAAATACTGCTGTTACATTGTTGGTTGAAAAAAGCACACTTTTTGTGCTAGATAGTACATTTGCGGCCTGCGCTGCATTTCTGACAGTCCACTAAAACCGTTAAATACTGCTGTTAAATTGTCAATTCAAAAAAAAAAACTCACTTTTTGTGATAGATAGTACATTTGCGGCCTGCGCTGCATTTCTGACAGTCCAATAAAACCGTTAAATACTGCCTTACTGTCAGTGAACTTAATTGTTGACTATTGACGGTTACATTATCGCACTGACATAAACCATCTGTTAATTTGGTGGGTGAACGCAAAGAATGAGGAGAGCGTCAAACAATGGACGTGGCCCTGGTCATGGTGCTGCTGGTGTTGGTGGAGCTCTTGTTGCAGGGAGAGGACGTGGTCGATCTGTGCCAGCTACACGCCCAAGTGAAACACCTTCCTCAGGTACGAGTAGTAGATTGGGTGTCTGAAAGTGCCTCCAGTTCCTTCACATTGTCTCCTAGCCAGTCCCCTGCTGAAAGATCAGAGTTGGCACCTGCTGCCCAAGGCCATCAGTCTTTCTCCTCACCCCATTGCAAATCAGCCAAGCAGTCTGAGCCCCAAGTCATGCAGCAGTCTCTTCTGCTTTTTGATGACTCTGCTAGCAGGGTTTCCCAGGGCCATCCACATAGCCCTGCCCCAGAAGTGGAAGAGATTGATTACATTGTCGGTTGAAAAAAAAAAATCACTTTTTGTGCTAGATAGTACATTTGGGGCCTGCGCTGCATTTCTGACAGTCCAATAAAACCGTGAACTACTGCTGTAACATTGTTGGTTGAATAAAAGCACACTTTTTGTGCTAGATTGTACATTTGCGGCCTGCGCTGCATTTCTGACAGTCCACTAATACCGCTAAAAACTGCTGTTACATTGTGGGTTGAAAAAAGCACACTTTTTGTGTCAGATAGTACATTTGCGGCCAGCGCTGCATTTCTAACAGTCCACTAAAACCGTTAAATACTGCTGTTACATTGTTGGTTGAAAAAAACACCCTTTTAGTGCTAGATAGTACATTTGCGGCCTGCGCTGCATTTCTGACAGTCCACTAAAACCATTAAATACTGCTGTTACATTGTCAGTTAAAAAAAAAACCTCACTTTTTGTGCTAGATAGTACATTTACGGCCTGCGCTGCATTTCTGACAGTCCACTAAAACCGTTAAATACTGCTGTTACATTGTTGGCTAAAAAAAGCACACTTTTTGAGTTACATTGTACATTTGCGGATGGCGCTGCATTATGAAAGTCCACTAAAACCATTAAATACTGCTGTTATATTGTTTAAAAAAACACCCTTTTTGTGCTAGATAGTACATTTGCAGCCTGTGCTACATTTCTGACAGTCCAATAAAATCATTAAATACTGCTGTTACATTGTCGGTTCAAAAAAAACCTCACTTTTGTGCTAGATAGTACATTTACGGCCTGCGCTGCATTTCTGACAGTCCAATAAAACAGTTAAATACTGCTGTTACATTGTTGGTTGAGAAAAAGCACACTTTTTGTGCTATATTGTACAATTGCAGCCTGCACAGCATTTCTGACAGTCCACTAAAACCGTTAAATACTGCTGTTACATTGTCGGTTGAAAAAATCAAACTTTTTGTGCTAGATAGTAAATTTGTGGCCTGCGCTGCATTTCTGACAGTCCAATAAAACCGTTAAATACTTCTGTTACATTGTCTGTTTAAAAAAAAAACTCACATTTTCAGCTAGATTGTACATTTTTACGGCCTGCGCTGCATTTCTGACAGTCCAATAAAACCGTTAAATACTGCTGCTACATTGTTGGTTAACAAATTAAATTTTTTTGTGACCGTGAAGTAATTGTATTAAATTCGCCTGTCACACTGTTGTGTGACATTAAGAAATTTTTTCTCTTCATAACACCGGCACAGCCTTACTGTCAGTGAACTTAATTGTTGACTATTGGCGGTTACATTGTCGCACTGACATAAACCATCTGTTAGTTTGGTGGGTGAACGCAAAGAATGAGGAGAGCGTCAACCAATGGACGTGGCCCTGGTCATGGTGATGCTGGTGTTGGTGGAGCTCTTGTTGCAGGGAGAGGACGTGGTTGATCTGTGCCAGCTAAACGCCCAAGTGAAACACCTTCCTCAGGTACGAGTAGGTGACAGAACCTTCAGCGTTATTTGGTAGGGCCGAATGCGGCTCTACGAATGGTGAGGCAAGAACAAGTACTGGCGATAGTAGATTGGGTGGCTGAAAGTGCCTCCAGTTCCTTCACATTGTCTCCTAGCCAGTCCCCTGCTGAAAGATCAGAGTTGGCACCTGCTGCCCAAGGCCATCAGTCTTTCTCCTCACCCCATTGCAAATGAGCCAAGCAGTCTGAGCCCCAAGTCATGCAGCAGTCTCTTCTGCTTTTTGATGACTCTGCTAGCAGGGTTTCCCAGGGCCATCCACATAGCCCTGCCCCAGAAGTGGAAGAGATTGATTATATTGTCGGTTGAAAAAAAAAATCACTTTTTGTGCTAGATAGTACATTTGGGGCCTGCGCTGCATTTCTGACAGTCCAATAAAACCGTGAAATACTGCTGTTACATTGTTGGTTGAATAAAAGCACACTTTTTGTGCTAGATTGTACATTTGCGGCCTGCGCTGAGTTTCTGACAGTCCACTAATACCGCTAAAAACTTCTGTTACATTTTGGGTTGAAAAAAGCACACTTTTTGTGTCAGATAGTACATTTGCGGCCCGCGCTGCATTTCTAACAGTCCACTAAAACCGTTAAATACTGCTGTTACATTGTTGGTTGAAAAAAACACCCTTTTAGTGCTAGATAGTACATTTGCGGCCTGCGCTGCATTTCTGACAGTCCACTAAAACCATTAAATACTGCTGTTACATTGTCAGTTAAAAAAAAAACCTCACTTTTTGTGCTAGATAGTACATTTACGGCCTGCACTGCATTTCTGACAGTCCACTAAAACCGTTAAATACTGCTGTTACATTGTTGGCTAAAAAAAGCACACTTTTTGAGTTATATTGTACATTTGCGGATGGCGCTGCATTTTGAAAGTCCACTAAAACCATTAAATACTGCTGTTATATTGTTTAAAAAAACACCCTTTTTGTGCTAGATAGTACATTTGCGGCCTGTGCTACATTTCTGACAGTCCAATAAAATCATTAAATACTGCTGTTACATTGTCGGTTCAAAAAAAACCTCACTTTTGTGCTAGATAGTACATTTACGGCCTGCGCTGCATTTCTGACAGTCCACTAAAACCGTTAAATACTGCTGTTACATTGTCGGTTGAAAAAATAAAACTTTTTGTGCTAGATAGTAAATTTGTGGCCTGCGCTGCATTTCTGACAGTCCAATAAAACCGTTAAATACTTCTGTTACATTGTCTGTTTAAAAAAAAAAACTCACATTTTCAGCTAGATTGTACATTTACGGCCTGCGCTGCATTTCTGACAGTCCAATAAAACCGTTAAATACTGCTTCTACATTGTTGGTTAACAAATTCAAATTTTTTGTGACCGTGAAGTAATTGTATTAAATTCGCCTGTCACACTGTTGTGTGACATCAAGAAATTTTTTCTCTTCATAACACCGACACAACAAAAAGGTGAGCGCTACCATCAGTCCTGTGTCATGCCAACAGTAAAGCATCCTGAGACCATTCATGTGTGGGGTTGCTTCTCATCCAAGGGAGTGGGCTCACTCACAATTTTGCCCCAAAACACAGCCATGAATAAAGAATGGTACCGAAACACCCTCCAACAGCAACTTCTTCCAACAATCCAACAACAGTTTGGTTAAGAACAATACATTTTCCAGCACGATGGAGCACCGTGCCATGAGGCAAAAGTGATAACTAAGTGGCTCAGGGACCAAAACGTTGACATTTTGGGTCCATGGCCTGGAAACTCCCCAGATCTTAATCCCATTGAGAACTTGTGGTCAATCCTCAAGAAGCGGGTGAACAAACAAAAACCCACTAATTCTGACAAATTCCAAGAAGTGATTATGAAAGAATAGGTTGCTATCAGTCAGGAATTGGCCCAGAAGTTTATTAAGAGCATGCCCAGTCGAATTGCAGAGGTCCTGAAAAAGAAGGGCCAACACTTCAAATACTGACTCTTTGCATAAATGTCATGTAATTGTCGATAAAAGCCTTTGAAACGTATGAAGTGCATGTAATTATATTTCACTACATCACAGAAACAACTGAAACAAAGATATAAAAGCAGTTTAGCAGCAAACTTTGTGAAAACTAATATTTGTGTCATTCTCAAAACTTTTGGCCACGACTGTACATTTGCAGCCTGAGCTGCATTTCTGACAGTCCACTAAAAACGTTAAATACTGCTGTTACATTGTTGGTTTAAAAAAAACCACCCTTTTTGTGCTAGATAGTACATTTGCAGCCTGCGCTGCATTTCTGACAGTCCATTAAAAAACTGTTAAATACTGCTATTATATTGTCGGTTAAAAAAAACTCACTTTTTGTGCTAGATAGTACATTTGTGGCCTGCGCTGCATTTTCGATAGTCCAATAAAACCGTTAAATACTTCTGTTACATTGTTGGCTAAAAAAAACTCACTTTTTGTGCTAGATAGTACATTTGTGGCCTGCGCTGCATTTTTGACAGTCCACTAAAACGGCTAAATACTGCTGTTATATTGTTTAAAGAAAACACCCATTTTGTGCTAAATAGTACATTTGCAGCCTGCGCTGCATTTTTGACAGTCCACTAAAACCGTTAAATACTACTGTTACATTGTTGGTTGAAAAAAAGCACACGTTTTGTGCTAGATTGTACATTTACAGCCTGCGCTGCTTTTCTGACAGTCCACTAAAACCGTTAAATACTGTTGTTACATTGTCGGTTGAAAAAAACTCACTTTTTGTGCTAGATTTTACATTTGCAGGCTGTGCTGCATTTCTGACAGTCCAATAAAACCAGTCAATACTGCTGTTACATTGTTGGTTGACAAATTTACATTTTTTGTGACCGTGAAGTATTTGGATTAAATTCGCCTGTCACACTGTTGTGTGACCTCAAGAAATTTTTTCTCTTCATAACACCGGCACAGCATTAGGGCCCTTTCACACTTGCGGCAGGACAAAACTGACATGCTGTTTACCATGTCGGATCCGTCCTTCCGCTATTTCGCCGTCCCGCCGGACCGCCGATCCGTCCCCATTGACTATAATCGGGACGGGGGCGGAGCTCCGGCGCAGCACGGCGGTGCACGGCGAAAGCCGCCGGACTAAAAAGTCGGACATGCAGGACTTTTTAGTCCGGCGGCTTTCGCCGTGCACCGCCGTGCTGCGCCGGAGCTCCGCCCCCGTCCCCATTATAGTCAATGGGGATGGAGCGGCGGTCCGGCGGCACGGCGAAATAGCGGCAGGACGGATCCGACATGGTGAACAGCATGTCGGATCCGTCCTGCCGCAAGTGTGAAAGGGCCCTTACTGTCAGTGAACTTAATTGTTGACTATTGGCCGTTACATTGTCGCCTGACATAAACCATCTTTTAGTTTGGTGGGTGAACACAAAGAATGAAGAGAGCTTTAAACAAGGGACGTGGCCCTGGTCGTGGTGCTGCTGGTGTTGGTGGAGCTGTTGTTGCAGGGAGAGGACATGCTCGATCTGTGCCAGCTACACGCCCAAGTGAAACACCTTTCTCAGGTGCGAGTAAGTGACAGAATCTTCAGCGTTTTTTTTGGTAGGGTCGAATGCGGCTCTACGAATGGTGAGGCAAGAACAAGTACAGGCGATAGTAGATCATCAGTCTTTCACCTCACCCCCTTGCAAATCAGCCAAGCAGTCTAAGCCCCAAGTCATGCAGCAGTCTATTCAGCTTTTTGATGACTCTGCTAGCATGGTTTCCCAGGGCCATATACATAGCCCTGCCCCATAAGTGGAAGAGATTGATTACAATGTCGGTTGAGAAAGGCACACTTTTTGTGCTAGATAGTACATTTGAGGCCTGCGCTGCATATCTGACAGTCCTCTAAAACCGCTAAATACTGCTGTTATATTGTCGGTTGAAAAAAGCACACTTTTTTTGCCAGATAGTACATTTGCGGCCTGCGCTGCATTTCTGATAGTCCACTAAAACCGTTAAATACTGCTGTTATATTGTTGTTTTAAAAAAAAACACTTTTTGTGCTAGTTGGTACATTTGCAGCTTGCGCTGCATTTCTGACAGTCCACTAAAACCATTAAATACTGCTGTTACATTGTTGGTTTAAAAAAAGCACACTTTTTTGTGCTAGATTGTACATTTGCAGCCTGCGCTGCATTTCTGACAGTCCACTAAAGCCGTTAAACACTGCTGTTACATTGTCGGTTGAAAAAACTCACTTTTTGTGCTAGATAGTACATTTCTTGCCTGCGCTGCATTTCTGACAGTCCAATAAAACCGTTAAATACTGCTGTTACAATGTCAGTTGAAAAAAACTCACTTTTTCTGCTAGATAGTCCATTTTTGGGCCTGCGCTGCATTTCTGACAGTCTAATGAGCCCGTTAAATACTGCTTTTACATTGTCAGTTGAAAAAAACTCACTTTCTGTGTTAGTTATTACATTTGCGGCCTGCGCTGCATTTCTAACAGTCCACTAAAACTGTAAAATACTGCTGTTATATTGTTGTTTGAAAAAAACACTCTTTTTGTGCTAGTTAGTACATTTGCAGCCTGCGCTGCATTTCTGACAGTCCACTAAAACCGTTAAATACTGCTGTTACATTGTTGGTTAAAAAAAAGCACACTTTTTGTGCTGGATAGTACATTTGCTGCCTGCGTTGCATTTCTGACAGTCCTCTAAAACCGTTAAATACTGCTGTTATATTGTTGGTTGAAAAAAGCACACTTTTCGTGCTAGATAATACATTTGCTGCCTGCGCTGAATTTCTGACAGTCCATTATAACCGTTAAATACTGCTGTTATATTGTTTGAAAAAAACACCCTTTTTGTGCTATACCTATAACCAGGGCTTTTTTTCTGGCGGAACGCACCGGAACGGCGTTCCGCCACCTTTTGACATCGCAGCCTGCGATGTATCAGTGGGGAGGGACTGGGAGGAGGAGCTGAGGGCCGGTACGTTCACTGTGCTCCGGCCCCGCAGCTCCAGTAGAGACTTATAAAATGTGTAATTAAATTAATAATGATTCATGCTGCCCCCTCTGTAGTATAACATTCAATATATTGTACTCACAGGGCTACTGTTAACGTAATGCAGGCCGGCCAGGCAGACGAACGGCAGCGTCACTGACTGACGTCACGTGCCTGCGCCGCCTACTTCATTCATAAAGTAGGCGGCGCAGGCACGTGACGTCAGTCAGTGACGCTGCCGCTCGTCTGCCCGGCCGGCCTGCATTACGATAACAGTAGCCCTGTGAGTACAATATATTGAATGTTATACTACAGAGGGGGCAGCATGAATCCTTATTAATTTAATTACACATTTTATAACTGTACTGGTGCGGCAATGGGGGTCTCTGGATGACACTGTTATGGGGTGGGGGTCTGTGGATGACACTGTTATGGGGTGGGGGGGTCTGTGGATGGCACTGTTATGGGGTGGGGGGGTCTGTGGATGGCACTGTTATGGGGTGGGGGGGTCTGTGGATGGAACTGTTATAGGATGGGGGGTCTGTGGATGGCACTGTTATAGGATGGGGGGTCTGTGGATGGCACTGTTATGGGGTGGAGGGGGGTCTGTGGATGGCACTGTTATGGGGTGGAGGGGGGTCTGTCTTGGCACTGTTATAGGATGGGGGGGGGTCTGTGGATGGCACTGTTATGGGGTGGAGGGGGGTCTGTGGATGGCACTGTTATGGGGTGGGGGGGTCTGTGGATGGCACTGTTATGGGGTGGGGGGGTCTGTGGATGGCACTGTTATAGGATGGGGGGGTCTGTGGATGGCACTGTTATAGGATGGGGGATCTGTGGTTGCCATCCACAGATCCCACATAACAGTGCCATCCCCAGATCCTCCACCCCATAACAGTGCCATCCCCAGATCCTCCACCCCATAACAGTGCGATCCCCAGATTCCCCATTAACAGTGCCATCCCCAGATCCCCCATTAACAGTGCCATCTCCAGATCCCCCATTAACAGTGCCATCCCCAGATCCCCCATTAACAGTGTCATCCCCAGATCCCCCATTAACAGTGCCACCCCCATCTGGGGGGTTTCTTTGCTGGGCTGGACTTTTATAGCCCCCCCAAATTATACTTGCATCCCTGTTCTCTAAAGGGGCGGTTTTAGGGGGCGGTCCTAGGGGTGGGTAGGGGCGTGGCCAGGGGAGGGGGGGTGAGTTCCACCACCTTTTCTCTGAGAAAAAAAGCCCTGCCTATAACACCCTATAGTACATTTGCGGCCTGCACTGCATTTTTGACAGTCCACTAAAACCGTTAAATACTGCTGTTACAACAGCAGGGACGTGGCCCTGGTCGTGGTGCTGCTGGTGTTGGTGGAGCTCTTGTTGCAGGGAGAGGACGTGGTCGATCTGTGCCAGCGACATGCCCAAGTGAAACACCTTCTTTAGGTGCGAGTAGGCGACAGAACCTTCAGCGTTATTTTGTAGGGCCAAATGCGGCTCCTCGAATGGTGAGGCAATAACAAGTACAGGCGATAGTAGATTGGGTGGCTGACAGTGCCTCCAGTTCCTTCACATTGTCTCCCACCCAGTCCCCTGCTGAAAGATCAGAGTTGGCACCTGCTGCCCATGGCCATCAGTCTTTCACCTCACCTCCTTGCAAATCAGCCATGCAGTCTGAGCCCCAAGTCATGCAGCAGTCTCTTCTGCTTTTTGACAAGGAGGGCAGGGGTGAAGACTGGGTGGAAAATGATGTGGAGGACGATGAGGTCCTCAACTCTACATGGAAACAAGGTCATGAGAGTAACCTGTGTAGTTCAGAGGAAGAAGCGGCGGTCGCACAGAGCCACCAGCACAGCATAAGATGAAGCAGGGTGCAAAATCAGTGCGGCCGTCCCCTAGACAGTACGCCTGCTACTGCCCACTGCACCAAGGGACTGAGCACACCAAAGCCAGCTTCAAGGAGTTCCCTGTGTGGCAGTTCTTCAGACAATGTGCTAACGACAAGACACGAGTGGTTTGCACAGTGTGCAATCAGAGCCTGAAGCGAGGCATAAACGTTCTAAACCTGAGCACAACCTGCATGACTAGGCATCTAAGTGCAAAGCACGAGCTGCAGTGGAGTGGACACCTCAAAAACCAAGAAAGGTCTCTGGCTTCTCCTGCTTCCTCTTCTGCTGCAGTCTTGGCCTCTTCATCCCCCTCTGGAGTGACAGTGGCACCTGCCTCCCCGCAAACAGAGGATGTGCCAGCTAGTGTTGAGCGCGAATATTCGAATTGCGAATTTTTTTCTCGAATATCGCAATTTCGAGATTTCGCGAATATTTAGAATATTGTTCTATATATTCGCGAAATCGAATATTCGTTTTTTTTCTTTTTTTTTTTTATTATATTTTTTTCTTTCCCACTTCCCTAAAGTTGTTCTTACCTGTCCTTTGGATTCCTGGCTTCCTGGCTGCTTCAGTCAGTGGCGTTTTCAACTTACTGCTATATTCCATATTAGCTAAATTACAATCTAATCTATATGTGTATTTTACGAAATTTCGCAATAGTCGCAATTGTGATGCGAGTAATATAACACGAAATATTCGCATGAAGATTTCAACTTAGCACTGCTATACTCCATATTCTAGCCTAATATGGAATATAGCTGTGCTAAGTTAGCACTGCTATATTCCATATTAGGCTAGAATATGGAGTATAGCAGTGCTAAGTTGAAATCTTCATGCGAATATTTTGTGTCATATTAGTCGCATCGCAATTTCGACTTTTTCAAATGTTCTTAATATTGCTCTAACTTCGTCTTTTAGAAATTTCGTAATATTGCTCTAACTTCGTCTCTTAGAATATTACGAATATTCTAAAAGACGAAGTTAGAGCAATATTACGAAATTTCGTAAAATACACATATAGATTGTAATTTAGCTAATATAGTGCTATAATCCCTTTTTTTTCCTGTAATTTTTTTTTGCCTCTTCTGAACTTAAGTTTTGTAAAATATGTACACTATTAAAAATTATTACTATAGCAGTATATTAGCTTAAATACAATCTATGTGTATTTTACGAAATTTCGTAATATTGCTCTAACTTCGTCTTTCAGAATATTACGAATATTCTAAAAGACGAAGTTAGAGCAATATTAAGAACATTTGCAAAAGTCGAAATTGCGATGCGAGTAATATAACACGAAATAGTCGCATGAAGATTTCAACTTAGCACAGCTATATTCCATATTCTAGCCTAATATGGAATATAGCAGTGCTAACTTAGCACAGCTATATTCCATATTAGGCTAGAATATGGAATATAGCAGTGCTAAGTTTAAATCTTCATGCGACTATTTCGTGTTATATTACTCGCATCGCAATTTCGACTTTTGCAAATGTTCTTAATATTGCTCTAACTTCGTCTTTTAGAATATTCGTAATATTCTAAGAGACGAAGTTAGAGCAATATTACGAAATTTCGTAAAATACACATATTAGCCTAGCCATAGTCATTAGCATAGGAACGTTGCCTTATACTATCAAGATAAATTTTCGCAATATGCGAAAAAATAATTTCGCGATAATTGGAATAATTGCGAATATTCGATTTCGACGAATATAACACGAATATTCATGCGAATATTCGCGAAATATCGCGAAATCGAATATGGCACCTCCCGCTCATCACTAGTGCCAGCAACGCCACCACCTCGGTCACCAAGAATCTCCACAATGTCCCATGGAAGAATTCAGCTGTCTATCTCCCAAACACTGGAGCGAAAGAGGAAGTACCCCCCTACCCACCCGCGATCCCTGGCCCTGAATGCCAGCATTTCCAAATTCCTGGCCTTTGAAATGCTGTCATTCCATCTGGTGGACACGGACAGTTTTAAGAACCTGATGGCGGTGGCTGTCCCACAGTACGCTGTGCCCAGCCATCCCTTCCCTGCACAACCAAGTGTGCACAATGCCATCTGTGGGAAGGTCCACCTAACTACGGATATGTGGACCAGTAAGCACGGTCAGGGACGTTATATCTCCCTAACAGCACACTGGTTAAATGCAGTGGAGGCTGTGCCAGAGGCGGATAGCAGTCCTTCGACCACCGCGAATTGCAGGGCGTTTCTCTTTGCCTCCTGTTGCTTCGTCCTCCTATATCACTTACTTATCCTCTACTACCTCCTCACCCGGTCAGCATAACACCTTCATCACCAACTTCAGCACAGCCAGGGGTAAACGACAGTACGCAGTTTTGAAACTTATTTGTTTGGGGGACAAACCCCACACCGCGCAGGAGCTGTGGACAGGCATGGAACAACAGACCGATGAGTGGTTGGTGCCAGTGAGCCTCAAGTCCGGCCTGGTGGTGTGCGATTATGGGCGAAATCTCGTAGCAGCTCTGGGCCTAGCCGGTTTGACGCACATCCCTTGCCTGGCGCATGTGCTGAATAGAGTTGAGCGAACACCTGGATGTTCGGGTTCGAGAAGTTCGGCCGAACTTCCCGGAAATGTTCGGGTTCGGCATCCGAACTCGTCCCGAACTTTGCCCCGAACCCCATTGAAGTCAATGGGGACCCGAACTTTTCGGCACTAAAAAGGCTGTAAAATAGCCCAGGAAAGGGCTAGAGGGCTGCAAAAGGCAGCAAAATGTAGATAAATCCCCTGCAAACAAATGTGGATAGGGAAATGAATTACAATAAAAATAAAATAAATTAAAATTAACTAATATCAATTGCAGAGAGGTCTCATGGCAGAGAATCAGGCTTCATGTCATAGCAGAGAATCAGGCTTCACGTCACCCACCACTGGAACAGGCCATTGTCAGATATTTTTAGGCCCCGGCACCCAGACAGAGGAGAGAGGTCCCATAGCAGAGAATCAGGCTTCATGTCATAGCAGAGAATCAGGCTTCAAGTCATAGGAGAGAATCAGGCTTCATGTCATAGCAGAGAATTAGGCTTCACGTCACCCAACACTGGAACAGGCCATTGTCAGATATTTAGGCTCCGCCACCCAGACAGAGGAGAGAGGTCCCATAGCAGAGAATCAGGCTTTATGTCATAGCAGAGAATCAGGCTTCATGTCACCCAACACTGGAACAGGCCATTGTCAGATATTTTTAGGCCCCGGCACCCAGACAGAGGAGAGAGGTCCCATAGCAGAGAATCAGGCTTCATGTCATAGCAGAGAATCAGGCTTCAAGTCATAGGAGAGAATCAGGCTTCATGTCATAGCAGAGAATCAGGCTTCACGTCACCCACCACTGGAACAGGCCATTGTCAGATATTTAGGCCCCGGCACTCAGACAGAGGAGAGAGGTCCCATAGCAGAGAACCAGGCTTCATGGCATAGCAGAGAATCAGGCTTCATGTCATAGCAGAGAATCAGGCTTCACGTCACCCACCATTGGAACAGGCCATTGTCAGATATTTAGGCCCCGGCACCCAGACAGAGGAGAGAGGTCCCATAGCAGAGAATGAGGCTTCATGGCATAGCAGAGAATCAGGCTTGACGTCACCCACCACTGGAACAGGCCACTGTCAGACATTTTTAGGCACCGACACCCAGACAGAGGAGAGAGGTCCCATAGCAGAGAATCAGGCTTCATGTCATAGCAGAGAATCAGGCTTCATGTCACCCAACACTGGAACAGGCCATTGTCAGATATTTTTAGGCCCCGACACCCAGACAGAGGAGAGAGGTCCCATAGCAGAGAATCAGGCTTCATGTCATAGCAGAGAATCAGGCTTCAAGTCATAGCAGAGAATCAGGCTTCATGTCATAGCAGAGAATCATGCTTCACGTCACCCACCACTGGAACAGGCCATTGTCAGATATTTAGGCCCCGGCACCCAGACAGAGGAGAGAGGTCCCATAGCAGAGAATCAGGCTTCATGGCATAGCAGAGAATCAGGCTTCACGTCACCCACCACTGGAACAGGCCACTGTCAGATATTTTTAGGCCCCGACACCCAGACAGAGGAGAGAGGTCCCATAGTAGAGAATAAGGCTTCATGTCATAGCAGAGAATCAGGCTTCAAGTCATAGGAGAGAATCAGGCTTCATGTCATAGCAGAGAATCAGGCTTCACGTCACCCACCACTGGAACAGGCCATTGTCAGATATTTAGGCCCCGGCACCCAGACAGAGGAGAGAGGTCCCATAGCAGAGAATCAGGCTTCATGGCATAGCAGAAAATCAGGCTTCATGTCACCCACCACTGGAACAGGCCACTGTCAGATATTTTTAGGCCCCGGCACCCAGACAGAGGAGAGAGGTCCCATAGCAGAGAATCAGGCTTCATGTCATAGCAGAGAATCAGGCTTCAAGTCATAGCAGAGAATCAGGCTTCATGTCACCCACCACTGGAACAGGCCATTGTCAGATATTTAGGCCCCGGCACCCAGACAGAGGAGAGAGGTCCCATAGCAGAGAATCAGGCTTCATGGCATAGCAGAGAATCAGGCTTCACGTCACCCACCACTGGAACAGGCCATTGTCAGATATTTAGGCCCCGGCACCCAGACAGAGGAGAGAGGTCCCATAGCAGAGAATCAGGCTTCATGGCATAGCAGAGAATCAGGCTTCACGTCACCCACCACTGGAACAGCCCATTGTCAGATATTTAGGCCCCGGCACCCAGACAGAGGAGAGAGGTCCCATAGCAGAGAATGAGGCTTCATGGCATAGCAGAGAATCAGGCTTGACGTCACCCACCACTGGAACAGGCCACTGTCAGACATTTTTAGGCACCGACACCCAGACAGAGGAGAGAGGTCCCATAGCAGAGAATCAGGCTTCATGTCATAGCAGAGAATCAGGCTTCATGTCACCCAACACTGGAACAGGCCATTGTCAGATATTTTTAGGCCCCGACACCCAGACAGAGGAGAGAGGTCCCATAGCAGAGAATCAGGCTTCATGTCATAGCAGAGAATCAGGCTTCAAGTCATAGCAGAGAATCAGGCTTCATGTCATAGCAGAGAATCATGCTTCACGTCACCCACCACTGGAACAGGCCATTGTCAGATATTTAGGCCCCGGCACCCAGACAGAGGAGAGAGGTCCCATAGCAGAGAATCAGGCTTCATGGCATAGCAGAGAATCAGGCTTCACGTCACCCACCACTGGAACAGGCCACTGTCAGATATTTTTAGGCCCCGACACCCAGACAGAGGAGAGAGGTCCCATAGTAGAGAATAAGGCTTCATGTCATAGCAGAGAATCAGGCTTCAAGTCATAGGAGAGAATCAGGCTTCATGTCATAGCAGAGAATCAGGCTTCACGTCACCCACCACTGGAACAGGCCATTGTCAGATATTTAGGCCCCGGCACCCAGACAGAGGAGAGAGGTCCCATAGCAGAGAATCAGGCTTCATGGCATAGCAGAAAATCAGGCTTCATGTCACCCACCACTGGAACAGGCCACTGTCAGATATTTTTAGGCCCCGGCACCCAGACAGAGGAGAGAGGTCCCATAGCAGAGAATCAGGCTTCATGTCATAGCAGAGAATCAGGCTTCAAGTCATAGCAGAGAATCAGGCTTCATGTCACCCACCACTGGAACAGGCCATTGTCAGATATTTAGGCCCCGGCACCCAGACAGAGGAGAGAGGTCCCATAGCAGAGAATCAGGCTTCATGGCATAGCAGAGAATCAGGCTTCACGTCACCCACCACTGGAACAGCCCATTGTCAGATATTTAGGCCCCGGCACCCAGACAGAGGAGAGAGGTCCCATAGCAGAGAATCAGGCTTCATGGCATAGCAGAGAATCAGGCTTCACATCACGCACCACTGGAACAGGCCACTGTCAGATATTTTTAGGCCCCGGCACCCAGACAGAGGAGAGAGGTCTCATAGCAGAGAATCAGGTTTCATGTCATAGCAGAGAATCAGGCTTCATGTCACCCAACATGGGAACAGGCCATTTTCAGATATTTTTAGGCCCCGTCACCCAGACTGAGGAGAGAGGTCCCATAGCAGAGAATCAGGCTTCATGTCATAGCAGAGAATCATGCTTCATGTCACTCAACACTGGAACAGGCCACTGTCAGATATTTTTAGGCCCCAGACAGAGGAGAGGTTCATTCAACTTTGGGTTGCCCCGCAATATAATTGTAAAATGAAAATAAAAAAAGGATTGAATGAGGAAGTGCCCTGGAGTACAATACTATATGGTTAAGGGGAGGTAGTTATAAATGTCTACTCTGCACAAGGGATGGACAGGTCCTGTGGGATCCATGCTTGGTTCATTTTTATGAACTTCAGCTTGTCCACATTGGCTGTAGACAGGCGGCTGCGTTTGTCTGTAATGACGCCCCCTGCCGTGCTGAATACACGTTCAGACAAAACGCTGGCCGCCGGGCAGGCCAGCACCTCCAAGGCATAAAAGGCTAGCTCTGGCCACGTGGACAATTTGGAGACCCAGAAGTTGAATGGGGCCGAACCATCAGTCAGTACGTGGAGGGGTGTGCACACGTACTGTTCCACCATGTTAGTGAAATGTTGCCTCCTGCTAACACGTTCCGTATCAGGTGGTGGTGCAGTTAGCTGTGGCGTGGTGACAAAACTTTTCCACATCTCTGCCATGCTAACCCTGCCCTCAGAGGAGCTGGCCGTGATACAGCTGCGTTGGCGACCTCTTGCTAATCCTCTGCCTTCGCCTTGGGCTTCCACTTGTTCCCCTGTGACATTTGGGAATGCTCTCAGTAGCGCGTCTACCAACGTTCGCTTGTACTCGCGCATCTTCCTATCACACTCCAGTGCAGGAAGTTAGGTGGGCACATTGTCTTTGTACCGGGGATCCAGCAGGGTGGCAACCCAGTAGTCCGCACACGTTAAAATGTGGGCAACTCTGCTGTCGTTGCGCAGGCACTGCAGCATGTAGTCGCTCATGTGTGCCAGGCTGCCCAGAGGTAAGGACAAGCTGTCCTCTGTGGTAGGCGTATCGTCATCGTCCTGCGTTTCGCCCCAGCCACGCACCAGTGATGGGCCCGAGCTGCGTTGGGTGCCACCCCGCTGTGAACATGCTTCATCCTCATCCTCCTCCACCTCCTCCTCATCCTCGTCCTCCTCGTCCTCCAATAGTGGGCCCTGGCTGGCCACATTTGTACCTGGCCTCTGGTGTTGCAAAAAACCTCCCTCTGAGTCACTTCTAAGAGACTGGCCTGAAAATGCTAAAAATAACCCCTCTTCCTCCTCCTCCTCCTCCTGGGCCACCTCCTCTTCCATCATCGCCCTAAGTGTTTTCTCAAGGAGACATAGAAGTGGTATTGTAACGCTGATAACGGCATCATCGCCACTGGCCATGTTTGTGGAGTACTCGAAACAGCGCAACAGGGCACACAGGTCTCGCATGGAGGCCCAGTCATTGGTGGTGAAGTGGTGCTGTTCCGCAGTGCGACTGACCCGTGCGTGCTGCAGCTGAAACTCCACTATGGCCTGCTGCTGCTCGCACAGTCTGTCCAGCATGTGCAAGGTGGAGTTCCACCTGGTGGGCACGTCGCATATGAGGCGGTGAGCGGGAAGGCCGAAGTTACGCTGTAGCGCAGACAGGCGAGCAGCGGCAGGATGTGAACACCGGAAGCGCGCACAGACGGCCCGCACTTTATGCAGCAGCTCTGACATGTCGGGGTAGTTGTGAATGAACTTCTGCACCACCAAATTCAGCACATGCGCCAGGCAAGGGATGTGCGTCAAACCGGCTAGTCCCAGAGCTGCAACGAGATTTCGCCCATTATCGCACACCACCAGGCCGGGCTTGAGGCTCACTGGCAGCAACCACTCGTCGGTCTGTTGTTCTATACCCCGCCACAACTACTGTGCGGTGTGGGGCCTGTCCCCCAAACATATGAGTTTCAGAATGGCCTGCTGACGTTTACCCCGGGCTGTGCTGAAGTTGGTGGTGAAGGTGTGTGGCTGACTGGATGAGCAGGTGGAAGAAGAGGAGGAGGAAGCCGAGTAGGAGGAGGAGGCAACAGGAGGCAAAGAATGTTGCCCTGCAATCCTTGGCGGCGGAAGGACGTGCGCCAAACAGCTCTTCGTCTGGGGCCCAGCCGCCACTACATTTACCCAGTGTGCAGTTAGGGAGATATAGCGTCCCTGGCCGTGCTTACTGGTCCACGTATCTGTGGTTAGGTGGACCTTGCCACAGATGGCGTTGCACAGTGCACACTTGATTTTATCGGATACTTGGTTGTGCAGGGAAGGCACGGCTCTCTTGGAGAAGTAGTGGCGGCTGGGAACAACATACTGTGGGACAGCAAGCGACATGAGCTGTTTGAAGCTTTCTGTGTCCACCAGCCTAAATGACAGCATTTCATAGGCCAGTAGTTTAGAAATGCTGGCATTCAGGGCCAGGGATCGAGGGTGGCTAGGTGGGAATTTATGCTTTCTCTCAAATGTTTGTGAGATGGATAGCTGAACGCTGCCGTGTGACATGGTTGAGATGCTTGGTGCCGGAGGTGGTGATGTTGGTGGTACATCCTCTGTTTGCTGGGCGGCAGGTGCCAACGTTCCTCCAGAGGCGGAGGAAGAGGCCGAGGCGGCGGCAGCAGCAGAAGAGGTAGCAGGGGGAGCCTGAGTGACTTCCTTGTTTTTAAGGTGTTTACTCCACTGCAGTTCATGCTTTGCATGCAGGTGCCTGGTCATGCAGGTTGTGCTAAGGTTCAGAACGTTAATGCCTCGCTTCAGGCTCTGATGGCACAGCGTGCAAACCACTCGGGTCTTGTCGTCAGCACATTGTTTGAAGAAGTGCCATGCCAGGGAACTCCTTGAAGCTGCCTTTGGGGTGCTCGGTCCCAGATGGCGGCGGTCAGTAGCAGGCGGAGTCTCTTGGCGGCGGGTGTTCTGCTTTTGCCCACTGCTCCCTCTTTGTCTTTTGCTACGCTGTTGGCTCGGTCTCACCACTGCCTCTTCCTCCGAACTGTGAAAGTCAGTGGCACGACCTTCATTCCATGTGGGGTCTAGGACCTCATCGTCCCCTGCATCGTGTTCCACCCAGTCTTGATCCCTGACCTCCTGTTCAGTCTGCACACTGCAGAAAGACGCAGCAGTTGGCACCTGTGTTTCGTCATCATCAGAGACGTGCTGAGGTGGTATTCCCATGTCCTCATCATCAGGAAACATAAGTGGTTGTGCGTTAGTGCATTCTATCTCTTCCACCACTGGGGAAGGGCTAGGTGGATGCCCTTGGGAAACCCTGCCAGCAGAGTCTTCAAACAGCATAAGAGACTGCTGCATAACTTGAGGCTCAGACAGTTTCCCTGATATGCATGGGGGTGATGTGACAGACTGATGGGCTTGGTTTTCATGCGCCATCTGTGCGCTTTCTGCAGAAGACTGGGTGGGAGATAATGTGAACGTGCTGGATCCACTGTCGGCCACCCAATTGACTAATGCCTGTACCTGCTCAGGCCTTACCATCCTTAGAACGGCATTGGGCCCCACCAAATATCCCAGTAAATTCTGGCGGCTACTGGGACCTGAGGTAGTTGCTACACTAGGACGTGTGGCTGTGGCAGAACGGCCACGTCCTCTCCCAGCACCAGAGGGTCCACTAACACCACCACGACCATGTCCACGTCCGCGTCCCTTACTAGTTGTTTTCCTCATTGTTACCGTTCACCACAATAAGAAAAATATTATTCGGGCCAATGTATTGAATTAAAATTCAGGCTTTTTTTTTACAGACACCTAACACTGTCTGGCTATCTATTTAGGTACCGTATTACACTAATACAGGCACACAAGTAATGACAGATTTGGTTGAATATAAATGTGAGGCCTATTTTTTACGCGCTGTGTGACAGATATACATTTAATCACAGAATTAGACTTGTATCTGCACGGTAGCGTGTGTGTTAAGTTTTTCAGAATGACACTATCAGCACCTTGAATCTAAGATATCCTTTTTGGGATAGATTTAACCACCTCAGCCCCCAGTGCTTAAACACCCTGAAAGACCAGGCCACTTTTTACACTTCTGACCTACACTACTTTCACCGTTTATTGCTCGGTCATGCAACTTACCACCCAAATGAATTTTACCTCCTTTTCTTCTCACTAATAGAGCTTTCATTTGGTGGTATTTCTTTGCTGCTGACATTTTTACTTTTTTTGTTATTAATCGAAATTTAACGATTTTTTTGCAAAAAAATGACATTTTTCACTTTCAGTTGTAAAATTTTGCAAAAAAAAACGACATCCATATATAAATTTTGCTCTAAATTTATTGTTCTACATGTCTTTGATAAAAAAAAAATGTTTGGGTAAAAAAAAAATGGTTTGGGTAAAAGTTATAGCATTTACAAACTATGGTACAAAAATGTGAATTTCCGCTTTTTGAAGCAGCTCTGACTTTCTGAGCACCTGTCATGTTTCCTGAGGTTCTACAATGCCCAGACAGTACAAACACCCCACAAATGACCCCATTTCGGAAAGTACACACCCTAAGGTATTCGCTGATGGGCATAGTGAGTTCATAGAACTTTTTATTTTTGTCACAAGTTAGCGGAAAATGATGATTTTTTTTTTTTTTTTTTTTCTTACAAAGTCTCATATTCCACTAACTTGTGACAAAAAATAAAAAGTTCTATGAACTCACTATGCCCATCAGCGAATACCTTGGGGTCTCTTATTTCCAAAATGGGGTCACTTGTGGGGTAGTTATACTGCCCTGGCATTCTAGGGGCCCAAATGTGTGGTAAGGAGTTTGAAATCAAATTCTGTAAAAAATGACCTGTGAAATCCGAAAGGTGCTCTTTGGAATATGGGCCCCTTTGCCCACCTAGGCTGCAAAAAAGTGTCACACATCTGGTATCTCTGTACTCAGGAGAAGGTGGGGAATGTGTTTTGGGGTGTCATTTTATATATACCCATGCTGGGTGAGAGAAATATCTTGGCAAAAGACAACTTTTCCCATTTTTTTATACAAAGTTGGCATTTGACCAAGATATTTATCTCACCCAGCATGGGTATATGTAAAATGACACCCCAAAACACATTCCTCAACTTCTCCTGAATACAGAGATACCAGATGTGTGACACTTTTTTGCAGCCTAGGTGGGCAAAGGGGCCCATATTCCAAAGAGCACCTTTCGGATTTCACAGGTCATTTTTTACAGAATTTGATTTCAAACTCCTTACCACACATTTGGGCCCCTAGAATGCCAGGGCAGTATAACTACCCCACAAGTGACCCCATTTTGGAAAGAAGACACCCCAAGGTATTCCGTGAGGGGCATGGCGAGTTCCTAGAATTTTTTATTTTTTGTCACAAGTTAGTGGAAAATGATGATTTCTTTTTTTTTTTTTCATACAAAGTCTCATATTCCACTAACTTGTGACAAAAAATAAAAACTTCCATGAACTCACTATGCCCATCAGCGAATACCTTGGGGTCTCTTCTTTCCAAAATGGGGTCACTTGTGGGGTAGTTATACTGCCCTGGCATTCTAGGGGCCCAAATGTGTGGTAAGGAGTTTGAAATCAAATTCAGTAAAAAATGACCTGTGAAATCCGAAAGGTGCTCTTTGGAATGTGGGCCCCTTTGCCCACCTAGGCTGCAAAAAAGTGTCACACATCTGGTATCTCCGTACTCAGGAGAAGTTGAGGAATGTGTTTTGGGGTGTCTTTTTACATATACCCATGCTGGGTGAGATAAATATCTTGGTCAAATGCCAACTTTGTATAAAAAAATGGGAAAAGTTGTCTTTTGCCAAGATATTTCTCTCACCCAGCATGGGTATATATAAAATGACACCCCAAAACACATTCCCCACCTTCTCCTGAGTACGGAGATACCAGATGTGTGACACTTTTTTGCAGCCTAGGTGGGCAAAGGGGCCCATATTCCAAAGAGCACCTTTCGGATTTCACAGGTCATTTTTTACAGAATTTGATTTCAAACTCCTTACCACACATTTGGGCCCCTAGAATGCCAGGGCAGTATAACTACCCCACAAGTGACCCCATTTTGGAAAGAAGACACCCCAAGGTATTCCGTGAGGGGCATGGCGAGTTCCTAGAATTTTTTATTTTTTGTCACAAGTTAGTGGAAAATGATGATTTCTTTTTTTTTTTTTCATACAAAGTCTCATATTCCACTAACTTGTGACAAAAAATAAAAACTTCCATGAACTCACTATGCCCATCAGCGAATACCTTGGGGTCTCTTCTTTCCAAAATGGGGTCACTTGTGGGGTAGTTATACTGCCCTGGCATTCTAGGGGCCCAAATGTGTGGTAAGGAGTTTGAAATCAAATTCAGTAAAAAATGACCTGTGAAATCCGAAAGGTGCTCTTTGGAATGTGGGCCCCTTTGCCCACCTAGGCTGCAAAAAAGTGTCACACATCTGGTATCTCCGTACTCAGGAGAAGTTGAGGAATGTGTTTTGGGGTGTCTTTTTACATATACCCATGCTGGGTGAGATAAATATCTTGGTCAAATGCCAACTTTGTATAAAAAAATGGGAAAAGTTGTCTTTTGCCAAGATATTTCTCTCACCCAGCATGGGTATATGTAAAATGACACCCCAAAACACATTCCCCACCTTCTCCTGAGTACGGAGATACCAGATGTGTGACACTTTTTTGCAGCCTAGGTGGGCAAAGGGGCCCAAATTCCTTTTAGGAGGGCATTTTTAGACATTTGGATACCAGACTTCTTCTCACGCTTTGGGGCCCCTAAAATGCCAGGGCAGTATAAATACCCCACAAGTGACCCCATTTTGGAAAGAAGACACCCCAAGGTATTCAATGAGGGGCATGGCGAGTTCATTGAAAAAAAAATTTTTGGGCACAAGTTAGCGGAAATTGATTTTTTTGATTTTGTTCTCACAAAGTCTCCCTTTCCGCTAACTTGGGACAAAAATTTCAATCTTTCATGGACTCAATATGCCCCTCAGCGAATACCTTGGGGTGTCTTCTTTCCAAAATGGTGTTATTTGTGGGGTGTTTGTACTGCCCTGGCATTTGAGGGTCTCCGCAATCATTACATGTATGCCCAGCATTAGGAGTTTCTGCTATTCTCCTTATATTGAGCATACGGGTAATGAGATTTTTTTTTTCCGTTCAGCGTCTGGGCTGAAATAAAAAAATGAACGGCACAGATTTCTTCATTCGCATCGATCAATGTGGATGAAAAAATCTCTGCCAAAAAAAGAAAAAGGAGGGGAAAGGCGTCTGCCAGGACATAGGAGCTCCGCCCAACATCCATACCCACTTCCGCTCGTATGCCCTGGCAAACCAGATTTCTCCATTCACATCAATCGATGTGGATGAATAAATCATTGCCGGGATTTTTTTTTTTATATATACAAAGTGTTTGCCAAAGTATATGAACACCGCCACCTCCTCAGCTCATATGCCTCGGCAAACATATCTTTTACTGCAGAGGAGAAATCTCGTCTTGCAGCGCCGCATACACCGACTTGCGTGTAATCTGACAGCAGCGCAATGCTTCTGTCCGAATGCACATCAGTGCTGCAGCTGGTCGATCGGTTGGTCCACCTGGAAGGTAAAAAAAACAAAACAAAAAAGAAAAAACCAGGCCGCAAAGCAATAACTTTATTAACTTTAGAACAGAACATATTAACTTTTTTTTAACTTTTTTAACTTTTTTACTTACCGGTAATTTTTTTTTTTGTTTAGTTTTTTTTACCTTTATAGAACAAACCTCTCCTTCCCCATGGGACAATGTGCAAAGCGCAAATCGCCCAAAGATGTGGCGAAGTACGTTATGCACTTTATCCCAGGTGAAAGGAGAGGTTTGCAGCAGCTGAGAGTAAAAGGGCCCTAATAGCCCTGTGTGCCTGTCCTGTGAGATGCAATCCCTATGCTAGGTGTACCTGTGTGTGGTACTTCCGGAAACACTCACCAAAGCATAGGGCAGGGTGGTCAGGACAGTCAGGACAGAAATAGCGGGTGTCACGCCTTATTCCACTCCTGCTACAGACACGACATCTTTTTCGGGGTGACGGTTGGGTTGAGGTACCAGGAACGACACTGGGGAAATGTCGCTCGTGTAGACGGCTAACTACACTGGTGGATTGGGCCACGGAACCTCCTGGGTAAAGGAGGTTCTCGATGATCTCTTCCTGGAATTTGAGGAAAGATCGTGTTCTCCCAGCCTTACTGTAGAGAACAAAACTATTGTACAGCGCCAATTGAATTAAATATACAGACACCTTCTTATACCAGCGTCTGGTTCTGCGGGAAACTAAATACGGAGACAACATCTGGTCATTGAAGTCCACCCCTCCCATGAGCGCATTATAGTCGTGGACACAGAGGGGCTTTTCAATGACACGGGTTGCTCGCTCAATTTGGATTGTCGTGTCTGCGTGAATGGAGGAGAGCATGTAAACGTCACGCTTGTCTCTCCATTTCACCGCGAGCAGTTCTTCGTTACACAAGTCAGCCCTCTCCCCCCTTGCAAGACGGGTGGTTACAAGCCGTTGGGGGAAGCCCACGCGACTAGTTCGCGCGGTGCCACAGGCGCAAATCCGTTCTAGAAACAAATGCCTAAAGAGGGCCACACTTGTGTAAAAATTGTCCACATAAAGATGGTACCCCTTGCCGAATAAGGGTGACACCAAGTCCCAGACTGTCTTCCCACTGCTCCCCAGGTAGTCAGGGCAACCGACCGGCTCCAGGGTCTGATCTTTTCCCTCATAGATCCGAAATTTGTGGGTATAGCCTGTGCCCCTTTCACAGAGCTTATACAATTTGACCCCATACCGGGCACGCTTGCTTTGGATGTACTGTTTGAAGCCAAGGCGCCCGGTAAAATGTATTAGGGACTCGTCTACGCAGATGTTTTGCTCGGGGGTATACAAATCTGCAAATTTCTGGTTGAAATGGTCTATGAGGGGCCGAATTTTGTGGAGCCGGTCAAAAGCAGGGTGGCCTCTGGGACGGGAGGTGGTGTTGTCGCTAAAATGCAGGAAACGGAGGATGGCCTCAAATCGTGCCCTGGACATAGCAGCAGAGAACATGGGCATGTGATGAATCGGGTGCGTAGACCAATATGACCGCAATTCATGCTTTTTTGTCAGGCCCATGTTGAGGAGAAGGCCCAAAAAAATTTTAAGTTCGGAAACTTGGACTGGTTTCCACCAGAAAGGCTGGGCATAAAAGCTTCCCGGGTTGGCGGATATAAATTGTTTGGCATACTGGTTGGTCTCTGCCACGACTAAGTCCAAGAGCTCCGCAGTCAAGAACAGCTCAAAAAATCCCAGGGCCGAACCGATTTGAGCCGTCTCAACCCGAACTCCAGACTGGGCGGTGAAAGGGGGAACTACAGGTGCGGCTGAAGTTGGTGACTGCCAATCAGGGTTTGCCAGCACCTCAGGGATTCTAGGGGCTCTACGGGCCTGTCTGTGCGGTGGCTGCGACGGGGTAACTAGTGCACGTGCCACCGTACCAGCTTCAACTGCCCTTCTGGTGCTCGCCACGTCACCATGTTGTACGGCAGTGCTGGTACTAGGTCCAGGGAGGGCTGCGCTGCTGGTGTATGCCTCACCACGTGATCCGGCAGCGACAGCCCCACTCTGCTGCTCTTGAAGCGGATCCTGCATAACCTGTGGTCTAGCGACATGGGGCCGGGTACGCCTGGTGCTGCCAGGGACCTCCACCTCCTCGTCCGAACTTTGGGTCAGAGAGCCACTGCTTTCCACAGGTTCATATTCTGACCCGCTAGATTCATCAGATGAGGGTTCCCACTCCTCATCCGACTGGGTCAGAATCCTGTAGGCCTCTTCAGAAGAATACCCCCTGTTTGACATTTTGGACTACTAAATTTAGGGGTATTCCCTGAGACTACCCAAGAAAAAAAGCAAGCCTGTCTTACAAAGGGGAGGCTAGCGAAGTACCGGAGGCCGCTGCGGTTGATAAAAAATATCAAAACTGATTTTTTTATCGCCGCAGTGCGTGTAAAATGAATGTGCAGTGATCAAAAAATATATATTTTTTGTCACTGCGGTGGGGCGGGCGTGGGTGAACGCACGTGTGGGCGACCGATCAGGCCTGATCGGGCAAACACTGCGTTTTGGGTGGAGGGCGAACTAAAGTGACACTAATACTATTATAGATCTGACCGTGATCAGTTTTGATCACTTACAGATACTATAAAAGTACAAATGCTGATAAGCGATACGCTATTCAGCGAATAAAAGTGACTGCGGTGCGGTGGGGTGGGTGCTAACTGACGCTAACTACCTAACCAAGGGGCCTAAACTATCCCTAAAACCTAACAGCCAATACTAGTGAAAAAAAAAAAGTGACAGTTTACACTGATCACTTTTTTTCCTTTCACTGGTGATTGACAGGGGCGATCAAAGGGGTGATCAAAGGGTTAATTGGGGTGCAGGGGGGTGATCAGGGGCTACAGTGAAGTGTTTGGTGTACTCACAGTGATGTCTGCTTCTCTGCTGGATCCAACCGACGAAAAGGACCAGCAGAGGAGCAGAGAAGCCATATAACAGATCATACAGTATTTACTAATATGATCTGTTATATGGCTTGTGATTGGATTTTTTAAAAATCGCCAGCCTGCCAGCCAATGATCGTTGCTGGCAGGCTGGTGACGAACTTGTTCTTTAACTTTTGCCGGCCCGCGATGCGCATGCGCGGGCCGGCTTGGAGCGAAATCTCGCGTCTCGCGAGATGACGCGTATATGCGTGACTGTGCGCAGCGCTGCCACCTCCGGAACGCGATCCTGCGTTAGGCGGTCCGGAGGTGGTTAAAGTAGGCTTGATATAGCAGAAACTACTAATTTTGAGAATGGCAAATTTGGGAATAGTTTTTCAACCCAGAACAAAAACTGTGCTTTTACGGTCACTACAAATAATTTGACCAGCTAAAACAGTACAGATTTGGTTGAATAGAAATGTGAGGCCTATTTTTTACGCGCTGTGTGACAGATATACCTTTAATCACAGAATTAGACTTGTATCTGCACGGTAGCGTGTGTTAAGTTTTTCAGAATGACACTATCAGCACCTTGAATCTAAGATATCCTTTTTGGGATAGATTTAAAGTAGGCCTGATATAGCAGAAACTACAAATTTTGAGAATGGCAAATTTGGGAATAGTTTTTTAACCCAGAACAAAAACTGTGCTTTTACGGTCACTAAATATAACTTGACCAGCTAAAACTGTACTGATTTGGAGGAATAGAAATGTCAGGCATATTTTTTACGCCCTGTGTGACAGATATACCTTTAATCACAGAATTAGACTTGTATCTGCACGGTAGCGTGTGTTAAGTTTTTCAGAATGACACTATCAGCACCTGCAATCTAAGATATCCTTTTTGGGATAGATTTAAAGTAGGCCTGATATAGCAGAAACTACTAATTTTGAGAATGGCAAATTTGGGAATAGTTTTTCAACCCAGAACAAAAACTGTGCTTTTACGGTCACTACAAATAACTTGACCAGCTAAAACAGTACTGATTTGGAGGAATATAAATGTCAGGTCTATTTTTTAGGCGCTGGGTGACAGGCTCAACTTGCCCCTGATGTAGTATATGGCCAAAAAATAACCACACTATTGATGGTTAAATGCACTTGGGTGACACAGGCTCAGCCTGCACCGGATGTAGTATATGGCCAAAAAATAACCACACTGTTGATGGTTAAATGCACTTGGGTGACACAGGCTCAGCCTGCACCTGATGTAGTATATGGCCAAAAAATAACCACACTGTTGATGGTTAAATGCACTTGGGTGACACAGGCTCAGCCTGCACCTGATGTAGGATATAGCAAAAAATAACCACACTATTGATGGTTAAATGCACTTGGTGGTAGCTTGTGCTGGCGCACCACAAGCCACAAAATGGCCGCCGATCACCCCAGAAAAAAGTGATATAAAAACGCTCTGGGCAGCCTAAAAAAAGTGAGCAATTCAATATCAGCACTTCAATGATCCACAGCTGGAGATCTATCACTGAATTAAGTCTTTTGGAGGAGTTAATCTGCCTAATCTCGCCCTAACGTCGCAGCAGCAACCTCTCCCTATACTTGAATCAGCAGAGTGACGTGCAGCGCTACGTGACCCAAGCTTATATAGAGGCTGGGTTACATGCTGCACTGGCCAATCACAGCCATGCCAATAGTAGGCAAGGCTGTGATGGCCTCTTGGGGCAAGTAGTATGACGCTTGTTGATTGGCTGCTTTGCAGCCTTTCAAAAAGCGCCAAGAAAGCGCCGAACACCGAACCTGAACCCGGACTTTTACGAAAATGTTCGGGTTCGGGTCCGTGTCATGGACACCCCAAAACTATACAGTTCAGGTTCGCTCATCCCTACTCAGGAACAGTACGTCCTAGAGAGCTGTGACCCCTACAAGATCTCTTTCCCGGTAGCAAGGGATGTGTATACCAAGTTTTGTTGAAATTGATGGTTGCGTTTTTGAGTGATCGCAGAACATACATACAGTACATACACACACACAAATATACGTCCTTCTTTATATATATAGACTAGCAGAAGGACCCGGCTTCTCAGCGGTATATTTCATCTATTTTATTTAATGTTTGTGTCTGTTGTTAAAAGATATCAACAGTATCCCCCATAACAGTTACCTCTACAGCACCCCGCCCCACTGTCTGATGAGCTATGTATCTAATCTTATGTTGAGTGATACTGTCTGCTGAGCTGTGTATCTAATCCTATCCTGTGTGATACCGTCTGCTGAGCTGTGTATCTAATCCTATCCTGTGTGATACCGTCTGCTGAGCTGTGTATCTAATCCTATCCTGTGTGATACTATCTGCTGAACTGTGTTTCTAATCCTATCCTGTGTGATAATGTATGCTGAGCTGTGTATCTAATCCTATCCTATGTGATACTGTCTGCTGAGCTGTGTATCTAATCCTATCCTGTGTTATATTGCATGCTAAGCTGTGTATCTAATCCTATACTGTGTGATACTGTCTGTTGTGCTGTGTATCTAATCCTATTCTGTGTGATACTGCCTCCTGAGCTGTGTATCTAATATCCTATCCTGCGTGATACTGCCTGCTGAGCTATGTATCTAATCCTGTCATGTGTGATACTGTCTGTTGAGCTGTGTATCTAATCCTATCATGTGTAATACTGTCTGCTGAGCTGTGTATCTAATCTTATCCTGTGTGATACTGTATGCTGAGCTGTGTATCTAATCCTTGCTGAGCTATGTATCTAATCCTTTCCCCTTTCGTCCTTCGGCAGCACAGAATGGGTTAACCTTGCCGTCATCTTTTCCAGGACCGCCCACCTAGAACATATTAATCAATAATTAATCAATTAGTCAATTCACTCCCCTATAAGGTCTCCTCTCCCATAATGCCTCCTTGTGCTTTTTTTTGTCCTCATCTGAGGATGAAGCCCACCTATGTCGCACGGCCGTCATGCCTTGTTGTGACAAGGTTCAGAGGCCTCAGAATGGGGATTGCCATGTATCGTCCCTGGCTCCATGTCTGACCCGCTAACGCCATGTCCGTTCGGGGGCTGAAACCATCAGGAGGCAAGTTCTCTATGTAAGTACTCACTCAGGAAGCTCCGATGCCGGCACTTCCGGTATGGTGGAACGCATGGTGGAACGCAGGCGCAGTGCGTCTGACGTAATCTGCAGCTGCCTCTCTCCCGATCTGGAGCCAAATTCGAATTTAAAAGAGCGGTTTTGCTGAGCTTCGGTGCCTGTTGTGCCTGGCAGCCGAGCTCTAGCGTTTTCAAGGTATAGGCCTGTCCTGTTGTCAGGCAAACCTGTTGTTAATATGGGAACCTGCTTTCTTTGGGGTCTGCAGCATATTTTATTTTCATGCTCTTTTTCTTATGCAGATGTCCAGTGTGTCCAGCAGAGGAGAAAAAAGTTCCCGCAAGAGCAGGCACAGGATGTGCCAGTCATGTGAGCAGCCACTCCCTGATGATTTCCTTCAGGATCTCTGCATAAGGTGTCATCAGGATACCCAGGAACCTTCTCCGCCAAAGAAAAAACTGAGGTCTAGCTCTTCCCTCTGCATTTCCTGCCTTCAACCCCTGCCGGATAATCATTCCACTAATATTTGTGAGCAATGTTCTCACCCTGATGATTCTTCGGACGACGAGACGAGCAAGATGGTATCCCTCTTTAAATCCTTCCTTAAGAAATCCAAGTCCAAGAAGAAGTGTACTAAAAGGAGACCTCGTTCCCCATCCTCGTCTGAGAAATCGTCATGCTCTGAAGGAGAAATCTCCTCATTTTCGGATTCTCCTGTTATCGAGGATAATTTTTTATTTGATAAGGCGGACACAAATCATCTGATTAAAGAAGTCAAGAATATTACGGAAGCCAACAAGGAAAAATGCAGCAAACATACTGAAGAGGATCTTTTTTATTTTCCTAAAAAGAAGGCGTCAGTGTTCCCTGGACACCCAGTTCTGGATGTCGTGTCTAAAGAATGGGAGCATACGGTAGGAAGAATAAATTTAGGATCCAGGTTTAGAAGCGTATACAAGACGGATCCGACGGAATCATCATCCTGGGGAACCCCGGCTAAAGTTGACAAGGCTATAGCTAGATTGGTCAGAAGATCGTTCTTTCCCTCTGACGATTCATCCCTGCTGAAGGATCCTATGGAGAAAAAAGACGGATGGTCTCCTTAAAAGGCAACATACAGTACAGACCAAAAGTTTGGACACACCTTCTCATTCAAAGAGTTTTCTTTATTTTCATGACTATGAAAATTGTAGATTCACACTGAAGGCATCAAAACTATGAATTAACACATGTGGAATTATATACATAACAAACAAGTGTGAAACAACTGAAAATATGTCATATTCTAGGTTCTTCAAAGTAGCCACCTTTTGCTTTGATTACTGCTTTGCACACTCTTGGCATTCTCTTGATGAGCTTCAAGAGGTAGTCCCCTGAAATGGTTTTCACTTCACAGGTGTGCCCTGTCAGGTTTAATAAGTGGGATTTCTTGCCTTATAAATGGGGTTGGGACCATCAGTTGCGTTGAGGAGAAGTCAGGTGGATACACAGCTGATAGTCCTACTGAATAGACTGTTAGAATTTGTATTATGGCAAGAAAAAAGCAGCTAAGTAAAGAAAAACGAGTGACCATCATTACTTTAAGAAATGAAGGTCTGTCAGTCAGCGGAAAAATTGGGAAAACTTTGAAAGTAAGGGCTATTTGACCATGAAGGAGAGTGATGGGGTGCTGCGCCAGATGACCTGGCCTTCACAGTCACCGGACCTGAACCCAATCGAGATGGTTTGGGGTGAGCTGGACCACAGAGTGAAGGCAAAAGGGCCAACAAGTGCTAAGCATCTCTGGGAACTCCTTCAAGACTGTTGGAAGACCATTTCAGGGGACTACCTCTTGAAGCTCATCAAGAGAATGCCAAGAGTGTGCAAAGCAGTAATCAAAGCAAAAGGTGGCTACTTTGACGAACCTAGAGTATGACATATTTTCAGTTGTTTCACACTTGTTTGTTATGTATATAATTCCACATGTGTTAATTCATAGTTTTGATGCCTTTATAGTCATGAAAATAAAGAAAACTCTTTGAATGAGAAGGTGTGTCCAAACTTTTGGTCTGTACTGTACGTATCTTGCCTCACTTAATAAGGCTGCAATGGCGACCGGTCCGGTCGCCCGAGCGCTTAGAGTGTGGCTCAGCCATCTGGGCAGGGACATTGAAGATGGGGTATCAAGAGAAGAACTTCTCAAGCATTTGCCTACACTCAAATCAGCAGCGGAGTTTCTCTGTGACTTCCCGGTTGATACCATACGATTGTGTGCCAAGAACATGGCATTGGCCAACTCGATCCGTAGATCTCTCTGGCTGAAGATTTGGTCTGGTGACTCCTCTTCAAAAAACAATCTGTGTGCCCTTCCCTTTGAACCTGGGAAGCTGTTTGGATCACAGTTAGATAAACTGCTGGAGGCTAACACGGAAGATAAGGCACTGAATTTTCCGCAACCCAGATGCAGGGACAAAACCAAATTTTTTTGCCCCTATAGAGGACAAGACTCAAGAAGATCAAGCTTCAGAGGACGTTATGGACAAGGAAGATCTGATCGTAGAGCCTGGGCCTCCTCAGAGAAATCTAAGAGAAAAGGAGAGGATAACAGACCCCCAGAGTTCTGACGCCAGAAGACAGAAAGTAGGAGGTCAGTTATCTCTCTCCTATGAAAATTGGTGCCACATCACTTCAGACATCTGGGTCCTAGAGATTATACGAAGAGGTTATCGACTAGAACTCGATTACTTGCCAAGAGACAAATTTGTCCTCAGCAAAAGGGAAAATCCACAAGTCTTTCTACTACTAAACGAGTTCCTAGGGAAAGGAGTTCTGGAGAGGGTTCCGAATTCTCAGAAAAATTTGGGCGTATATTCCAGGATTTTCTGTATTACAAAAAGAGATGGCAAAAGTCGGTTGATTATAGACCTCCGCTACTTGAACCGTTATATGAAGAAAATCTTCAAGATGGAGACGATAAGATCCATCACGGCTGTTCTCAGGGGGAAGGTGTTTATGGCATCTTTAGACCTAAAGGACGCATACCTCCATGTCCCAATAAGTCAAGAGTCGAGGAGATTCTTAAGAATTGCCATCAAGAAAAATGGGGTGACACTTCACTATCAGTTCAAAGCCCTGCCATTTGGATTATGTTCAGCCCCAAGAGTCTTTACAAAAATAGCTGTCGTAATTGCAGTAACACTTCGGCTCCAAGGGATCCAGATCATCCCTTACCTGGACGACTGGCTAATTGCAGCCGAGTCAGAAGTCCTACTACGACTACATGTAAACTACTATAGAACTACTACAATCAATGGGATTCCTAGTAAAGTGGGAGAAGTCGGATGTCATCCCCACTACCTCCAAGACCTTCTTGGGCTTCACAATAGACACGATGGCCATGAAGCTCTATCTCCCCCCTGGGAAAATAAGGACACTGAAGAAATAAATAAAAATATGGATGTCTCTTCATTTCCCATCGATCCGCAGAGTGATGAAGACGTTCGGACATCTCACATCGGTCTCAGATGCTGTTCCCTGGGCGAATATTCACAGCAGAGATCTGCAACAAGATATGCTACAAGCCTGGCGTCGGAACAAGTTCAAGTTGAATGCAAGAATGAGGATGAGACCCTCTACTATCCAGAGCCTCAGATGGTGGTTACGCAAAAGTCATCTGACTATAGGAAAGAGTTTCCAGTTTCTTACCCCAGTGATCATCACCACGGATGCTTCCGGTCGAGGATGGGGGGCTCACCTCCAGGACAAATGGGTGCAGGGCCTCTGGTCTTCCAAGGAGAAGAAACAGTCCTCAAACTACAAAGAGATGAAAGCAGTCCTGTTAGCCCTCTACCGGTTCAAAACCTATGTATCAGGGAAGCCTGTGTTGATTCGGTCAGACAACCTATTAACTGTATTTTACTTAAACAAACAAGGTGGGACAAGAAGTTCTCGTCTTCTGAAACTATGCAAGAAAATATTCAAGTGGGCAGAATTACATCTGTTGGAATTAAAAGCGACGCATATCAGAGCTTGCTACAATACTCGAGCGGACCATCTGAGCAGGAAGACGATCAATCAAGCCGACTGGGAGCTCAACCCAATCATCTTTCACCAGATCATAGCCAGATGGGGGACACCGACCTGGGTTCTGATGGCGTCAGCAAAAAACAAGAAGCTGGACAGGTTCTGTTCTCTAAACAGTTACGACAATCCCACTGTAGTAGATGCATTCTCTATGAATTGGAAACATCTGTCGGTCTACATCTTCCCTCCAGTTCCTCTTATCCCGAGAGTCCTGAGCAAAATAGTATAGGAGAAACCTCAAGCCATAATAATAGCTCCCTTTTGGCCGAGGAGGTCGTGGGAGGGAACTTCTGGAAACTTCCTCTACATCCGGATCTTCTGATTCAGAATGGGCTGCTTCACCAAAATCTGGACCGTCTACACCTTACTGCTTAGAGGCTGAAAGAAGTAGATTAGAAGAAAAAGGCCTCTCACAATTGGTTGTTAATACTCTGCTTTCTTCAAGGAAAGATTCTACTAATAGAAAATATGCTAAAGTCTGGAGAAGATTTATGTGCTGGATGTCGGAGACTGGCCATGAAAATATTAATATTTCCTCCATCCTTCAGTTTCTTCAAGATGGGTTCCAGAAAGGGCTGAAGCCCAATACCCTAAGATCGCATATGACCGCTATTAATTCCATGACTGAGAATAAATACCTCCATCATCCGTTAGTTCTCAGATTTTTTAAGGCAGTCAGAAGACTTAACCCTACGCATAGGGATCCTTTTCCGGTCTAGGATCTTTCCTTGGTTTTGAAAAGACTGACTCTCTCTCCATTTAAACCATTGGAAGACGCTGACCTCAAGTGGCTTTCTTATAAGGCACTTTTTCTCACAGCCATCACTTCTGCAAAAAGACTGGGGGAACTTCAAGCCTTATCATCTAAGTTTCCATACTTACGTTTCCTTCCGGATGGAATATTGCTTCGCACCATGCCATTCTTCATGCCCAAGGTCCCGTCTTCAGTGAGCAAAAATAGAGAAGCGTTCCTTCCAGTATTTTGTCCCGAGCCACTCAATGAACAACAGAATCTCTGTCATACCTTGGATGTGAAAAGAGCGTTGCAAATTTATCTCCAAAGAACAGTGGAATTTAGAAGCAGTGAGAACCTATTTGTTCTTTTCTCTGGCCCAAGGAAAGGACTCTCGCCTTCCAAAGATACCCTCGCAAGATGGATAAAGTCCACTATCCTGGAAGCTTATTCACTTGAGGCCATACCTCCTCCATTTCCTGTCAGAGCTCACTCCACCAGAGCCACAGCTACTTCCTGGGCAGAGATGGCATAAGTTCCGATAGAAGAAATTTGCAATGCAGCATCTTGGTCTTCATCTCTCACCTTTGTGAAACATTACCGTCTGGACATAAACGCTAGAAGCTCAGCCTTTGGCACTGGAGTATTGTCGGCAGCTCTTTCTGAAAATCCCCCCCTTTGAGATCTATAAAAATCCCATTCTGTGCTGCCGAAGGACGAAAGGGGAAAGGGAAAATTCTCACAGGGATTTTACTTTCCTTGAGTCCGAAGGCAGCACAAGTATACCCTCCCTAATAAATTATTTTATTTTGGCATCCACTATTTGTTGGAGTCTATTTTTTAAAGACAAGGAGGCATTATGGGAGAGGAGACCTTATAGGGGAGTGAATTGACTAATTGATTAATTATTGATTAATATGTTCTAGGTGGGCGGTCCTGGAAAAGATGACGGCAAGGTTAACCCATTCTGTGCTGCCTTCGGTCTCAAGGAAAGTAAAATCCCGGTAAGAATTTTCCCTATCCTGTGTGAAACTGTCTGCTGAGCTGTGTATCTAATCTTATCCTATGTGATACTGTCTGCTGAGCTGTGTATCTAATCCTACCCTGTGTGATACTGTCTGCTGAGGTGTGTATCTCATCCTATCCTGTGTGATAATGTCAGCTAAGCTGTGTATCTCATCCTTTCCTGTGTGATACTGTCAGCTAATCTGTGTATCTAATCCCATCCTGTGTGATACTGCCTGCTGAGCTGTGTATCTAATATCCTATCCTGTGTGATACTGCCTGCTGAGCTATGTATCTGTATCTATCCTGTCATGTGTGATAATGTCTGTTGAGCTGTATATCTAATCCAATCCTGTGTGATACTGTCTGCTGATCTGTTTATCTAATACTATCCTATGTTATACTGTCTGCTGAGCTGTGTATCTAATCCTATCCTGTGTGATACTGTCTGCTGAGCTGTGTATCTAATCCTATCATGTGTGATACTGTCTGCTGTGTATCTAAGGCTATTATGTGATACTGTCTACTGAGCTGTGTATCTAATCCTATCCTATGTGATACTGTATGCTGAGCTGTGTATCTAATCCTTGCTGAGCTGTGTATCTAATCCTATCCTGTGTGATACTGTCTGCTGAGCTGTGTATCTAATCCTATCCTATGTGATACTGTCTGCTGAGCTGTGTATCTAATCCTATACTATGTGATACTGTCTTCTGAGCTGTGTATCTAATCCTATCCTGTGTGATATTGTCTATTGAGCTGTGTATCTCATCTTATCCTGTGTGATACTGTCTGCTGAGCTGTGCATCTAATCCTATCCTGTGTGATACTGTCTGCTGAGCTGTGTATCTAATATCCTATCCTGTGTGATACTGCCTGCTGAGCTATGTATCTATCCTGTCATGTGTGATACTGTGTGTTGAGCTGTGTTTCTCATCGTATCATGTGTGATACTGTCTGCTGAGCTGTGTATCTAATCCTATACTATGTGATACTGTCTTCTGAGCTGTGTATCTAATCCTATCCTGTGTGATATTGTCTATTGAGCTGTGTATCTAATATCCTATCCTGTGTGAACTGCCTGCTGAGCTGTGTATCTATACCTGACACGTCATATAACTGAATATTTAAGGACCTTCAAACTGCTAAAACCTGTGATCAGTTGTTTATGGAAACCTGGAGTAGGACCTGCGAGCTTCTATTGGCTGATAAGGGACATGTGACCGTGTACATGGCAGTTGTGGGCTTCTATTGGCTAATACAGGTAATTTTGGGGGAATATCTCAGGAACGCTAAGTCCTAGAGGGCCGAGACCGGGTCTAAAACCTTCCCGGACACGAGATGTACCTCTGTGCCAAATTTGCTGAAGATCGGTCCAGTCGTTTGTTCGCGTATAGAGAACAGACAGACGTCCAAACAGACAGACGTCCAGACAGAAACTCATTTTTACATATATATATATATATATATATATATATAAGAGACTAGCAGAAGGACCTGGCTTTGCACGGGTATATTTATTCTATTTCATTTCATGTTTCCGTGTGTCGGAAAAAGATATCAACAGTATCCCCCATAACAGTGACCTCTACAGTACCCAACCCTTTAACAATAACCTCCACAGTGAACGCCCCTTTAACAGTGACCTCCACATGGCCGCCCCTTTAACATTGACCACCACAGTGGCCGCCCCTTTAACATTGACCTCCATAGTGCCCACCCCTTTAACAATGATCTCCACGGTGCCCATCCCTTTAACAATGACCGCACCTTTAATAGTGACCTCCACAGTGTCCGGCCCTTTAACAGTGACCTCCACAGTGCCTGCCCCTTTAACAGTGACCCCCACAGTGCCCACCCCTTTAACATTGACCACCCCTTTAGCAGTGACCTTCATAGTGGCTGCCCCTTTAACAGTGACCTTCACAGTGGCTACCCCTTTAACAGTGACCTTCACAGTGCCTGCCCCTTTAACCGTGACTTTCACAGTGACTGCCCCTTTAGCAGTGACTTCCACAGTGCTCGTCCCTTTAACAGAGACCTCCACAGTGCCAGGCCTATTTAACAGTGACCTCCACAGTGCCCATCCCTTTAACAATGACCGCACCTTTAATAGTGACCTCCACTGTGTCTGGCCCTTTAACAGTGACCTCCACAGTGTCCGCCCCTTTAACAGTGACCCCCACAGTGCCCACCCCTTTAACATTGACCACCCCTTTAGCAGTGACCTTCATAGTGGCTGCCCCTTTTACAGTGACCTTCACAGTGTCCGCCCCTTTAACAGTGACCTTCACAGTGGCTACCCCTTTAACAGTCACCTTCACAGTTCCCGCCCCTTTAACAGTGACTTCCACAGTGCTCGTCCCTTTAAAAGTGACCTCCACAGTGCCAGCCCCTTTAACAGTGACTGCCCATTTAACAGTGATCTCCACAGTGTCCGCCCTTTTAATAGTGACCTCCACAGTGTCTGCCCCTTTAATAGTGACCTCCACAATGCCTGCCCCTTTAACAGTGCCCACCCCTTTAAAATTAACCTCCACAGTGCCCGCCCCTTTAACAGTGACCTCCACAGTGGCCGCCTCTTCAACATTGACCTCCACAGTGCCTGCCCCTTTAACAATGACCTCCACAGTGCCCGCCCCTTTAACCTGTTTAGGACATAGGGCGTACAGGTATGCCCTGATGTCCCGGGACTTAAGGACACAGGGCGTACCTGTACGTCCTATGTATTTCCGATCACCGGCGCTCAGTCAGCGGTGCCATCGGGTCCCCGTGGTGTTGTAGAAGGGACCCGATGGCATGGAAGGCAGCGCGATGCCTTCCTGAGGCATCGGCGCTGCCTTCCTCTGACGAGCCTGTGAGATCCAGCCCCCTCGATCTCACAGGCCGGAAGCTGTATGAGTAATACACACTGTATTACTCATACAGCCAATGCATTCCAATACAGGATAAGACCCCCAAAAGTTGAAGTCCTAAAGTGGGACAAAAAAGAAAGTGAAAAAAAAGTTGAAAAAATAAAACTTGAAATTGAAAGTTTCAAGTAAAAATAAACAAAAATGTAATTTTCCCCAAATAAAGTTAAAAAAAATTGGTAAAAATTAGGAGTAAAAAAAAACGTTGACATATTAGGTATCGCTGCGTCCGTATCGACTGGCTCGATAAATATATCACATGACCTAACCTCACCTTACATCACAAAAAGTACAACAGCAAGCGATCAAAAAGGCGTATGCCCACCAAAATAGTACCAATCTAACCGTCACCTCATCCCAAAATTAGCACCTACCTACGACAATCGCCAAAAAAAAAAAAATCTATGGCTCAGAATATGGAGAGACTAAAACATCATTTTTTTGTTTTAAAAAAAGTATACATATTAGGTATCGCCGCGTCCGTAATAACTTGCTCTATAAAAATATCACATGACCTAAGCTCTCAGGTGAACACCGTAAAAGAAAAAAAGGGTGTAAAAAAAGCAATTTTTTGTCACCTTACATCACAAAAAGTGTAATAGCAAGGGATCAAAAAGTCATATGCACCCCAAAATAGTGCTAATCAAACCTTCATCTCATTCCACAAAAAAATGAGACCTTATCTAAGATAATCGCCCAAAAACTGAAAAAACTATGGCTCTCAGATTATGGAGACACTAAAACATGAAATCATTGTTTAAAACTTACATAAATAAAAAAAAATAGTATACATATTAGGTATCGCCGCGTCCGTGACAACCTGCTCTATAAAATTACCACATGGTCTAACCTGTCAGATGAATTTTGTAAATAACAAAAAATAAAAACGGTGCCAAAACAGCTATTTCTTGTTACCTTGCCACACAAAAAGTGTAATATAGAGCAACCAAAAATCATATGTACCCTAAAATAGTACCAACAAAACTGCCACCCTTTTCCGTAGTTTCTAAAATGGGGTCACTTTCTTGGAGTTTCTACTCTAGGGGTGCATCAGGGGGGCTTCAAATGGGACATGGTGTCAAAAAAAACAGTCCAGCAAAATCTGCCTTCCAAAAACCGTATGGCATTCCTTTCCTTCTGCGCCCTGCCGTGTGCCCGTACAGCAGTTTACGACCACATATGGGGTGTTTCTGTAAACTACAGAATCAGGGCCATAAATAATGAGTTTTGTTTGGCTGTTAACCCTTGCTTTGTAACTGGAAAAAAAATATTAAAATGGAAAATCTGCCAAAAAAGTGAAATTTTTAAATTGTATCTCTATTTTCCATTAAATCTTGTGCAACACCTAAAGGGTTAACAAAGTTTGTAAAATCAGTTTTGAATACCTTCAGGGGTGTAGTTTATAGAATGGGGTAATTTTTTGGCGGTTTCTATTATGTAAGCCTCGCAAAGTGACTTCAGACCTGTGGTGGTCCCTAAAAATTGGGTTTTTGAAAATTTCTGAAAAATTTCAAGATTTGCTTCTAAACTTCTAAGCCTTGTAACATCCCAAAAAAATAAAATATCATTCCCAAAATAATTCAAACATGAAGTAGACATATGGGGAATGTAAAGTCATCACAATTTTTGGGGGGTATTACTATGTATTACAGAAGTAGAGAAACTGAAACTTTGAAATCTGCAATTTTTTAAAAATTTTTGATAAATTAAGTATTTTTTATGCAAAAAAATGTATTATTTTTTACTTCATTTTACCAGTGTCATGAAGTACAATATGTGACGAAAAAACTATCTCAGAATGGCCTGGATAAGTCAAAGTGTTTTAAAGTTATCAGCACTTAAAGTGACACTGGTCAGATTTGCAAAAAATGGCCAGGTCCTTAAGGTGAAATAGGGCTGAGTCCTTTAGGCTGGGTTCAGACCTGAGCATATTTGATATGCGCGTTTAACGCGCGTTTTTGTCGCACGTTTTTATTCGTGTTTTTTGCAATAGTAAACGCGCGTTTGACGCGCGTTTGTGTGATTGACTGCAGTGTCCTATGGCCACAAACGCGCGTCAAAACGCCCCAAAGAAGCTCAAGAACTTGTTTGAGCGTAGGGCGTTTTTCAGCGCGTTCAAACGCGCTGTAAAACGCTCAAGTGAGAACCAGGGCCATAGGGAAGCATTGGTTTTCATGTGTTGAGCGTTTTACAGCGCGTTTGAACGCGCTGTAAAACGCTCAAGTGTGAACCCAGCCTAAGGGATTAAAGTTATCACCACATAAAGTGACACTGATTAGATTTGCAAAAAATGGCCTGGTCCTTAAGGTGAAAATTAGCCCGATCCCTAAGGGGTTAGTAGTGCCCACCCCTTTAACAGTGACCCCCACAGTGTAAGCCCCTTTAACATTGACTTTCATAGTGGCCGCCCCTTTAATAGTGACCTTCACAGTGCCTTCCCCTTTAACAGTGACCTTCATAGTGGCCGCCCTTTAACAGTGACCTTCACAGGGCCCGCCCCTTTAACAGTGACTTTCACAGTGCCCGCCCCTTTAACAGTGACCTTCATAGTGGCCGCCCCTCTAACAGTGACCTCCACATAACCTCCCCTTTAACAGTGACTTCCACAGTGCCCACCCCTGTAACAGTGACCTCCACAGTGCCCGACCCTTTAACATTAGTGTTCAAAACTGACCCATCACTACGTGTTGAGACACAGTACTCTAAATATATTTACAAATGGTCACATGGACCAATAATTGTTTCTTGATATAAAATATAACGTTTATTGTCTTTAATAAAACATTGTACTCAACTAACGTTTAAAATTATCAGCTGTGTCTGTGAACTTATTGCTTCAGTTATAATCACTTGTAATAACACTTCAGGGTTGGCTAGAGGTTCTCATATGTTCCCTGCCTATCTGTCTCCTCTCCTTTTCCTTATGGTTAGTACCGTTGACTTGTGCTCACACTGTTACTCTCACAGTGTATTAGAGCTGGCAGTCTTGGGGAGCACTCTCTTAGCAGGCCTCCCTGTCTGAAGTACACTGTATAATAATCGCTAGTTGCTGACCACAGACACTCGCTGTCTAAAATACACACACTATCACACTCTGGCCCCCGACATGTTTCGCCAAACACTTGGTGTCCTCAGGGGTTCGGGCAGACTGCTGTTAAAGGGACGGGCTCTGTGGAGGTCACTGTTAAAGAAGCGGTCACGATTAAAGGCACAGGCAATGTGGATGTCACTTTTAAAGAGGCGGGCACTGTGGAGGTCACTACTAAAGGGGCGGGCATTGTGGAGGTCACTGTGGAGGTCACTGTTAAAGGGGCAGAAACTGTGGAGGTCACTGTTAAAGGGGTGGTCAATTTTAATGGGGTGAGCACTGTTAAAGGGGCGGGCACTGTGAAGGTCATTGTTAAAGGGGCGGGTACTGTAGAAGTCACTGTATATAAAATTGAGTTTCTGTTGGTCTGTCTGTCTAGACGTCTGTCTGTCTGGACGTTCTTTATGCGCGACCAAACGACTGGACTGATCTTCACCAAATTTGGCACACAGTTACATCAGGTGTCCGGGAAAGTTTTAGACCGGGTCTCAGCTCTCTAGGACTTACATTTCTTGAGATATTCCCCAAAAATTACCTGCATTAGCCAATAGAAGCCAGCAAGCCTTTCATTTAAATCCGAACTGCCATTTACTCAGTCACATGTCCCTTATTAGCCAATAGAAGCTCGCAGGTCCCACTCCAGGTTTCCATAACAACTGATCACAGGTTTTAGCAGTTCAAGGTCACTGTTAAAAGGGCGGACACTATTAAAGGGACGGACAATGTGGAGGTCACTGTTAAAGGGGTTGTCACTGTTAAAGTGGCGGGCATTTTGGAGGTCACTTTTTAAGAGGCGGGTACTGTGGAGGTTTTTGTTAAAGGGGCGGGAACTGTGGAAGTTACTGTTAAAGGGGTGGGCACTGTGAAGGCCACTGTTGAAGGGGTCATCAATGTTAAAGGGGCGGGCACTGTGGAGGTCACTGTTAAAGAGGAGGGCACTGTGGAGGTCACTGTTAAAGGGGCGGGCACTGTTAAGGTCACTGTTAAAGGGGCGGCCACTATGTAGGTCACTGTTAAAGGAGTGGTCAATGTTAAAAGGGCGGGCACTCAGGAGGTCACTGTTAAAGGGGCAGCTACTATGGAGCTCACTGTTAAAGGGGCGGACACTGTAAAGGTCACTGTTAAAGGGGCAGGCACTGTGGATTTCATTATTAAATGGGTGGTCACTTTAAAAGGGGGAGGGCATTGTGGAGGTCACTGTTAAATGGGTGGTCACTGTGGAGGTCACTGTTAAAGTGATGGTAACTGTTAAAGGGGGAGGGCATTGTAAAGGTCACTTTGGAGGTCACTGTTAAAGGGGCGGACACTGTGGAGGTCACTGTGTAGTTAACTGTTAAAGGGTAGGGCACTGTGGAGATCTCTGTTAAAGGGGCGTGCACTGTGGAAGTCACTGTTAAAGGGGCGGTCACTGTGGAGGTTACTGTTAAAGGGGTGGTCACTATTAAAGGGACGTGCAATGTGGATATCACTGTTAAAGGGGCGGCCATTATAAAGGTCACTGTTAACAGGGTGGTCAATGTTAAAGGGGTGGGCACTATGGAGGTCATTGTTAAAGGGGCGGGAACTGTTGAGGTCACTGTAAAGGGGCGGCCACTATGAAGGTCACTCTTAAAGGGGTGGGAACTGTGAAAGTCACTATCAAAGGGGAGGGCACTATGAAGATCACTGTTAAAGGGGCAGGCACTGTGAAGGTCACTGTTAAAAGGGCGGCCACTATGAAGGTCACTGTTAAAGGGGTGGTAAATGTTAAAGGGGCGGGCACAGTGGGGGGGTCACTGTTAAAGGGGCAGGCACTGTGGAGGTCACTGTTTAAGTCGCGGGAACTGTGGAGGTCACTGGTAAAGGGGCGGACACTGTGGAGGTTACTATTAAAGGGGCGGTCACTGTTTAAGGGGAAGGCACTGTGGAGGTCAATGTTAAAGGGGCGGCCACTGTGGAGGTCATTGTTAAAGGGGCGGTTATTGTAGATGTCACTGTTATGGTGGATACTGTTGATATCTTTTTACAACACATGAAATGAAATAGATTAAATATACCCATGCGAAGCCGGGTCCTTCTGCTTGTGTCTTATATAGCCAAGTCGGATCCATCATGAACACCATTGAAAGTCAATGGGGGACGTATCCGTTTTCTATTGTGTCTGAGAAAATGGATCCGCCCCCAATGACTTACATTGTGTGTCAGGATGGATCCACCTTGCTCTGTACCACATCGCTGCTGGCAGCGTTATTTTGACCGCGATGGGAGCACAACTAAATGGAACGGAATGCATTCTGGTTCTCTCCATTTTGTTCAGTTCAGTTTTGTCCCCATTGACGATAAATGGGGAAAAAAAGGAAGCTTTTTTCCCCCGCTATTGAGATCCTTTGACGGATCTCAATAGCGGAAAGGGAAAACGCTAGTGTAAAAAGAAGCCTAAGGCACATATTAAGATAAAATTGCAATAATAAATTAATTATGAGTAAAGATTCGGCATTATTAGGGGATTAGTATAATCTTATTTTTAAGTAGGAATAATAAAGGAATGGTCACAAGGTTACAAAGTATGGCAAGAATAGCTGCAGATCATAAAACGGTTTCACTGATTTCATTAAGGCCATTATGAGTAAAGATTTGTCGTTATTAGGGATTAGTGTAATCTTACTTATTTTCTAGTAGGAATAATAGAGAAACGGTCACAAGGATACAAAGTAAGACAAGAATAGCTGGAGATTATAAAATGGTTTCACAGATTTCTTTAAGACCATAAGGATTAAGGGTGTCCAGTTGACAAATCCAATAGACCTCCCTTTTCTGCAAATTTTCTAAGCGGTTGAACTGGTTGTCAGTTATAAAATCGGTTGGGGTAATTTTTAGAGGATGTTTCGCTTTATCCAGTGTGGAGGCCAATGTTTAGATAGACTGTGTTTCAAATATTGTTTCTGAATGTTGTGCCTATGTTGGTTGACACAGCAATGTAATTCTTTCGTAGTATGTCCAACATATTGTAAGCCACATCCACACTCTACGAGGAGTGACATGTAAGATGATGTTTAATTGGAAATATACTGCCGTTGTGAGTTGTTTTTAAAGGACGTCTGGTTATTGGTTATAATTTTGCAGCATAAGCATCGTACGGATCCACATTTAAAACTCCCCAAGATTAAAGGATACTTGGCGTCTTGTCGCAAACTGAAGTTTCGGTTTACTTGGAGCAACAATATTTCTAATAGTAGGGGCATGTCTGTAGGTAATCTTGGGCCCACTGAGAAGATATTTGGATAAATGCGGATTCTGACATAGAATGTGCCAGTGCTTTTCTAGACTCTTTTGAGTGTATTTGTTTGATGTGTTAAACTGCTTTATTTACAAATGCCTATGCAGGCGTTGAACCTATCTAGCCCCAGGTGAAAATTTTAATACTTCACTTTTATTATTATTAAAGTTAAAATACATGTTTTGAACCTTTATTTTATTTTAATTAACGAACCAAAAAAAAAGAGAGAAAAAGGTTAAAAATACAGTAACCACTCCTCTATTCAGTCAAATATTGCTCATTGGTCAAGAGGGAGAGCACGTGCACTAACTCTCACCCCTGTCACTTACAGGCAATTGTGGGAACTGAGATCATTCATCCCACTATATATACAGCACATGGGTGATACCATACGCTAACCGATTTTTATCTATCCCTTTACTGGTGCGGAACATTCACGGTTTTGATGCCGTGTCTCACTGCTAAACTACTCTAGCTTTGGTAAGTAGGCCAGCCGGACTACTACTAGCTAATTGACAGTGGAGTGAATCGCTGATTTAAAAACTAAATCTGCCCCCCAACATGTTTCACCAGATAACTGGCTTCTTCAGGGGATTTGGGCAGCAATGAGTACCCTATCAGACTAGAGGTTTATATAGGTGGTGTTGTGATTGACAGGCTCCACACCCAATATAATATGTGACTGGGTGCCTGTCATCTGGCCGCGTCTGTAACCACCCGCCCCCATGACAGAGTAATCCACCAACCTGCGCCATCTACCTGCACCGTCATCCCTAGCGTGCCGTCGTCACCCATGTCGCATCCTTAGAACATCATCAGTGATGTCCTGCCCTTCCGGTGGCTGCGCCAACACTTAGAGCGTTGAAGCATGCGCGCAGACTTAGACTCTCAACAGAGAGAGTGCTGCGCGCACGGTGGCTGCGCAAACACTTAGAGCGTGTGGGCTATTAGATTGAACTGTGCATGCGCGCTGACTTTACTTCTGAATGAGAAGAATACTGCGCGCACTGCAGCTGCGCAAGCACTTAGAGCATAAGGGCTCATTAGATTGAACTGCGCATGCACGCAGACTTTAATTCTAAACGAGAAGGACACTGCGCGCACTGCGGTTGCGCAGACACTTAGAGCTGAACACCCATGGAGAATGTCATCTTTACACAATCTTCTGTGGTGTAAAGATGACATTCTCCATGGGTGTTCAGCTCTAAGTGTCTGCGCAACCGCAGTGCGCGCAGTGTCCTTCTCGTTTAGAATTAAAGTCTGCGCGCATGCGCAGTTCAATCTAATGAGCCCTTATGCTCTAAGTGCTTGCGCAGCCGCAGTGCGCGCGGTATTCTTCTCGTTCAGAAGTAAAGTCTGCGCGCATGCGCAGTTCAATCTAATAGCCCACACGCTCTAATAGCGCAGCACTCTCTCTGTTAAGAGTCTAAGTCTGCGCGCATGCGCAGATCAATCAAACGAGCTTCAACGCTCTAAGTGTTGGCGCAGCCATCGGAAGAGCAGGACATCACTGATGACGCTCTAAGGAGGCGACATGGGTGACGACGGCGCGCTAGGGATGACGGTGCAGGTAGATGGCGCAGGTTGGTGGATTACTCTGTCATGGTGGCGTGTGGTTACAGACGCGGCCAGATGACAGGCACCCAGTCACATATTATATTGGGTGTGGAGCCTGTCAATCACAACACCACCTATATAAACCTCTAGTCTGATAGGGTACTCATTGCTGCCCAAATCCCCTGAAGAAGCCAGTTATCTGGTGAAACATGTTGGGGGGCAGATTTAGTTTTTAAATCAGCGATTCACTCCACTGTCAATTAGCTAGTAGTAGTCCGGCTGGCCTACTTACCAAAACTAGAGTAGTTTAGCAGTGAGACACGGCATCAAAACCGTGAATGTTCCGCATGCAGTGTGCACCAGTAAAGGGATAGATAAAAATCGGTTAGCGTATGGTATCACCCATGTGCTGTATATATAGTGGGATAAATGATCTCAGTTCCCACAACTCAGTCTAATTGCAGGTGCCACTGCAAGCTGTATGAAGGCAGAAATTGCCTGTAAGTGACAGGGGTGAGAGTTAGTGCACGTGCTCTCCCTCTTGACCAATGAGCAATATTTGACTGCACAGAGGAGTGGTTACTGTATTTTTAACCTTTTTCTCTTTGTTTTTTTTGGTTCGTTAATTAAAATAAAATAAAAGGTTCAAAACATGTATTTTAACTTTAATAATAATAAAAGTGAAGTATTAAAATTTTCACCTGGGGCAAGATAGGTTCAACACCTGCATAGACATTTGTAAATAAATTATTTGATAAACCTTACCCAGGGTAGGTCCCGATATGAATAATAATGTGTTAAACTGCGTGACGAACCGTATATCCTTTACTGTCTTCAATGGTTTTGCACGGGCATGAGACATTCTTGTGTGTATGATATGCTTTTTTGACTAGCTTTTTTGGGTAGCCTTTATCACTAATAGGCTAGTATTTTCGATTGTGATTTGTAGTTCTGGTCGCTGCTTCTAATACGTTTGCATTGGCCATATGGAATATTTTGTAACCATTTTTTATGATGAAAACTAGTATAATGAATATAACTGTTTGTATCAACTGTTTTAAAGTAGGTTTTTGTGGATAATTGATTATTTTGGTATGTGATAACGTTATCCAAGAATTCTGTTGTTGTCTTGTTAGTTTGGCGTAAGTGAAATGCCCCAATCTGTATTTAATGAATCACAAAATAATCCAGCAGAGATTTCGTCTCCATCCCATACAATGAATATACAGTTGCAAGAAAAAGTATGTGAACCCTTTGGAATGATATGGATTTCTGCACAAATTTGTCATAAAATGTGATCTGATCTTCATCTAAGTCACAACAATAGACAATCACAGTCTGCTTAAACTAATAACACACAAAGAATTAAATGTTACCTTGTTTTTATTGAACACACCATGTAAACATTCACAGTGCAGGTGGAAAAAGTATGTGAACCCCTAGACTAATGACATCTCCAAGAGCTAATTGGATTCCAATCAATGAGATGAGATTGGAGGTGTTGGTTACAGTTGCCCTGCCCTATGAAAAACACACACCAGTTCTGGGTTTGCTTTTCACAAGAAGCATTGCCTGATGTGAATGATGCCTTACACAAAAGAGCTCTCAGAAGACCTATGATTAAGAATTGTTGACTTGCATAAAGCTGGAAAGGGTTATAAAAGTATCTCCAAAAGCCTTGCTGTTCATCAGTCCACGGTAAGACAAATTGTCTATAAATGGAGAAAGTTCAGCACTGCTGCTACTCTCCCTAGGAGTGGCCGTCCTGTAAAGATGACTGCAAGAGCACAGCGCAGACTGCTCAATGAGGTGAAGAAGAATCCCAGAGTGTCAGCTAAAGACTTACAAAAGTCTCTGGCATATGCTAACATCCCTGTTAGCGAATCTATGTTCAGTAAAACACTAAACAAGAATGGATTTCATGGGAGGATACCACAGCGGAAGCCACTGCTGTCCAAAAAAAACATTGCTGCACATTTACAGTTTTCACAAGAGCACCTGGATGTTCCACAGCAGTACTGGCAAAATATTCTGTGGACAGATGAAACCAAAGTTGATTTTTTTGGAAGAAACACACAACACTATGTGTGGAGAAAAAGAGGCACAGCACACCAACATCAAAACCTCATCCCAACTGTGAAGTATGGTGGTGGGGGCATCATGGTTTGGGGCTGCTTTGCTGCGTGAGGGCCTGGACGGATTACTATCGGAAAAATTAATTCCCAAGTTTATCAAGACATTTTGCAGGAGAACTTAAAGAGGTCCTTTCACCTTGAAAAACATTGTGAACTAAGTATGCTAGTATGCCATGGAGAGCGGCGCCCGGGGATCTCACTGCACTTACTATTATCCCTGGGCGCCGCTCCGTTCTCCCGTTATCCCCTCCGGTATCTTCACTCACTAAGTTATAGTAGGCGGTGTCTGCCCTTGTCCTGTGGGCATCTCCCCCTCCTAGGCTGCAGCGCTGGCCAATTGCAGCTCACAGCTCACAGCCTGGGAGGTTTTTTTCTCCCAGGCTGTGAGCTGTGCGCTGCGATTGGCCAGCGCTACAGCCTAGGAGAAGGAGACGCCCACAGGACAAGGGCAGACACCGCCTACTATAACTTAGTGAGAAAAGATACCGGAGGGGATAACGGGAGAACGGAGCAGCGCCCAGGGATAATAGTAAGTGCAGTGAGATCCCCGGGTGCCGCTCTCCATGGCAGCATACTTAGTTCACAATGTTTTTCAAGGGGAAAGGTCCTCTTTAAGGCCATCTGTCCACCAGCTTAAGCTCAACAGAAGATGGGTGTTGCAACAGGACAACGACCCAAAGCATAGAAGTAAATCAACAACAGAATGGATTAAACAGAAGAAAATACACCTTCTGGAGTGGCTCAGTCAGAGTCCTGACCTAAACCCGATTGAGATGCTGTGGCATGACCTCATGAAAGCAATTCACACCAGACATCCCAAGAATATTGCTGAACTGAAACAGTTCTGTAAAGAGGAATGGTCAAGAATTACTCCTGAGTCCTGACCGTTGTGCACGTCTGATCTGCAACTACAGGAAACGTTTGGTTGAAGTTATTGCTGCCAAAGGATGTTCAACCAGTTATTAAATCCAAGGGTTCACATACTTTTTCCACCTGCACTGTGAATGTTTACATGGTGTGTTCAATAAAAACATGGTAACATTTAATTCTGTGTGTGTTATTAGTTTAAGCAGACTGTGATTGTCTATTGTTGTGACTTAGAAGAAGATCAGATCACATTTTATGACCAATTTGTGCAGAAATCCATATCATTCCAAAGGGTTCACATACTTTTTCTTGCAACTGTATCGTCGATTTATAGTATCTGATCTTTTTGCTATATATGGGATGATCTAGAATGTGTTTCCTTTCAAACTCGCCCATAAAAAAATTAGCGAAGGACGGCGCCACTCGTGACCCCATGGTGGTCCCTCTACATTGATGGTAAATAGTATTGTTGTAAATAAAAAAGTTATTTTCTAAAATAAATCGCAAGGTCTCCAGAAAAAAATGCAATTTGCGGTGGTTTCAGTGTAATCCTCCTACTAGAAAATAAGTAACATTACACTAATCCTCTAATAACAAAGAATCTTTACTCATAATGGTCTTAATAAAATCAGTGAAACCATTTCATAATCTCCAGCTATTCTTCTCATACTTTGTACCCTTGTGACCATTCATCTATTATTCCTACTAGAAAATAAGTAAGATTTGACTAATCCCCTAATAATGACGAATCTTTACTCATAATGAATCTATTATTCCATTTTTATCTTAATATCTGCCTTATAAACAAATACATAAGGACAAACTAAAACTCCAACCCTCTATAAGTTTTTAAAACTTTGTTTCCCCCCATATACAGTACAGACCAAAAGTTTGGACACACCTTCTCATTCAAAGAGTTTTCTTTATTTTCATGACTATGAAAATTGTAGATTCACACTGAAGGCATCAAAACTATGAATTAACACATGTGGAATTATATACATAACAAACAAGTGTGAAACAACTGAAAATATGTCATATTCTAGGTTCTTCAAAGTTGGCACCTTTTGCTTGGATTACTGCTTTGCACACTCTTAGCATTCTCTTGATGAGCTTCAAGAGGTAGTCCCCTGAAATGGTTTTCACTTCACAGGTGTGCCCTGTCAGGTTTAATAAGTCGGATTTCTTGCCTTATAAATGGGGTTGGGACCATCAGTTGCGTTGAGGAGAAGTCAGGTGGATACACAGCTTATAGTCCTACTGAATAGACTGTTAGAATTTGTATTATGGCAAGAAAAAAGCAGCTAAGTAAAGAAAAAAAACGAGTGGCCATCATTACTTTAAGAAATGAAGGTCAGTCAGTCAGCCGAAAAATTGGGAAAACTTTGAAAGTAAGGGCTATTTGACCATGAAGGAGAGTGATGGGGTGCTGCGCCAGATGACCTGGCCTCCACAGTCACCGGACCTGAACCCAATCGAGATGGTTTGGGGTGAGCTGGACCGCAGAGTGAAGGCAAAAGGGCCAACAAGTGCTAAGCATCTCTGGGAACTCCTTCAAGACTGTTGGAAGACCATTTCAGGGGACTACCTCTTGAAGCTCATCAAGAGAATGCCAAGAGTGTGCAAAGCAGTAATCCAAGCAAAAGGTGGCTACTTTGAAGAACCTAGAATATTACATATTTTCAGTTGTTTCACACTTGTTTGTTATGTATATAATTCCACATGTGTTAATTCATAGTTTTGATGCCTTCATAGTCATGAAAATAAAGAAAACTCTTTGAATGAGAAGGTGTGTCCAAATTTTTGGTCTGTACTGTACTCCCAGCTCAGTATTTCTTCTTTGACCACACAAATCCACTTGTTGTCACGGATGTACCGAGACATATGGACTTTCCTGCAACAGGTGGCAGGAGATCTGTGAGACTGGCAACGCGTGGTTTGATCTGACATGTTTTCCTTTTGGATCAAATGACAGCTGTGTTATTTCTGGTGCTTGCCACACCTTCTTTCCCCAGGTGTGGCTATTGTGGTCATTTTACCTTCTCTGTTTATTGTTGTTTCTCCCAGTATGCTTTGCGGTTTATAGCTTCTGTTGGACTTGTGGTTAGCCTGTGTTTGGTTCTCAGCTGAGTTCCTGGTGCTACCAAAGCTTATTTAAAGATAAGGGTTTCCTTTCCCTTTTGTATTTTGTTTATTTATGAGTGTGTTGCCTTTCCCCGCTGTTTGTCATTAGGCCTGAGGGAGACTCCTGTTCGTCCTTCCCTTTGGAGGAACAGGTAGACTTAGTCCTGACATTAGTTCCAGGGTCCTATTGGGGAGATAGGATTCTAGGTATCCAGTATATGAACATGCCTACCTTTGGGGCCTGTTCATACTAGTAGACTGTCAGGACTGGAGTTAGGGTTTTCTCTAGGAGGTGTCTATTTTCCTTCCCTAGTTTCCAGGCCTTATTCCGGTATCCCCTTTTTCCTCCTATGCTCATTGTGGTGTTTTCCTCCTACATACGAGCTTGATATTATAAACTGCCAAAACCGTAATTTTTGCTTGTTTCAGTACAGCCATGGATCCTATTGCTGCACTGGCCTGACAGCTGCAAGGGCTGTCTTTGGAGGTAGCTAACCTCCGCATGACCGTCTCTCAGATCCAGAGACCACAGTCTGCTGGTCCGAGTGGTGGTGGTGGTTACCAGGCCTGTCTCGAGTCTAAAGTTGCCCTCCAAGACAGATTCTCTGGGGGAAGTAATATTTTCATTTTGTTTAGGGCGGTGTGCAAATTGTATTTAAGGCTACGTCCACACTCATCTGGGGATGAGAATCAGAGAGTTGGTGTGGTTATTTTGTTGCTTAAGGGTGGACGCTCAGTCATGGGCTTTTCTGCCGACCGGATCGCAGTCTCTACGGTCAGTGGATGAATTTTTCAAAGCTCTGGGTCTCATCTATGATGACCTGGATTGGACCTCCCTGCCGAGACCAAGTTTTGTGGCCTTCGTCAGAGAGAGCGTTCTGCTGAGATCTATTGCTTTGAGTTTAGGATGTGGGCTACGGATATTGAAAGGAACGATCGGGCTCTCTGTAGTCAGTTTTTTTAGGGATTATCAGAGAGGCTGAAGGATGCTTTGGCCTTTCATGAGAATCCTGAGTCTCTGGAAGCCGCTATGTCTCTTGCAATGCGCATTGATAGATGCCTGAGAGAGAGATTTAGGGGCCCCCACTCTCAGGACGTACTATGACAAAACGTATCGTCTTCCTCTGACACTTTGGGTGAAGATACTCCTGGGTTTATGTCTGGGGACGAACCCATGCAGTTAGGGGGAGCTACTCCCGGATCCACTTTTAAGCATTCTGGTCGTAGGAAGGGAGTGTGTTTTTTCTGCGGACAGAAAGGACAGTTTATCGATGTATGCCCATGCATTCAGACTCAAAAATACAAAAAAAAGGGACGGTTAATTCCCGTCTGACTCTTGGAGGGGTGAAAGGGGAGTCAGAAAATGTGCATTTGTCTTTACCTGGTAGTACTCGATTTCTCCTGACTGCTGAGGTGGTGCTAGAGTCCAAGACAGTGGGGACTGAGGTGTTTATCGACAGTGGGGCAGGGGTGAACCTGATTGATGCTTAGTTCGTCCGTATGCATGGGTTGTCTCCAAGTGCATTAGAGAAAAACATTTCACTGGAAGGGTTATGGACCAGAGGAGAGGATGTGGGTACCGGCATCTGACGTGAATGCCAGTCGTTTGGTGAAAGCCTTTCACAGGTCTCATCAGGATAAGGTTGGTCCTGGGTGCCAGGAGGTCACTCGTAGAAGGAAGGGGGGGTACTGTCATGGATGTACCGAGACATACGGAAGTTCCCACGACAGGTGGCAGGAGACCTGTGAGACTGGCAACATGTGGTTTGATCTGCCATGTTTTCCTTTTGGATCAAATGACATCTGTGTTATTTCTGGTGATTGCCACACCTTCTTAGTGTGGCTACTGTGGCCATTTTACCTTCTCTATTTATTGTTGTTTCTCTTACTAAGCTTCTGTTGGACTTGTGGTTAGCCTGTGTTTGGTTCTCGGCTAAGTTCCTGGTGCTACCAAAGCTTCTTTGAAGATAAGGGTTTCCATTACCTTTTGTATTTAGTTTATTTATGAGTTTGTTGCCTTTCCCTGTTTGTCATTAGGCCTGAGGGAGACTCCTGTTCGTCTTTCCCTTTGGAGGAACAGGTAGACTCAGTCCTGACATTAGTTCCAGGGTACTATTGGGTGAGATAGGATTCTAGGTATCCGGTGTTTGAACTTGCCTACCTTTGGGGCCTGTTCATATTAGTAATCTGTCAGGACTGGAGTTAGGGTTTTCTCTAGGTGTCCTTTTTCTTTCCCTAGTTTCCAGGACTCATTCTGGTTTCCCATTTTCCCTTCTATGCTCGTGGTGTTTTCCTCTTACACACGAGCGTGACACTTGTCGATCTAATTTGTTAGATTTTATACACTGCCTGTCCAAAAAAAAAAAGTCGCCACCTTGATTTAACTAAGCAAATAGTTATGAGCCTCCTATTGGATAATTACTACATGGGCGATTATCTTTCAGCTGGCAATAAGTTATTTAACCCCAACTGGTGCAATGAGTTGATTCTCAGTTCTTAAACAACCATGTCAAAAGACACATCTCATGGTCGTGGAAAAGATGTTAGTTTGTTTGAGAAGGGTCAAATCATTGGCATGCATCAAGCAGAGAAAACATCTAAGGAGATTGCAGAAACTACTAAAATTGGGTTTAGAACTGTCCAACACATTATTAAAAACTGGAAGGATAGTGGGGACCCATCATATTTGAGGAAGAAATGTGGCGGGAAAAAAAAACCTGAATGATCGTGATCGGTGATCACTTAAACATTTGGTGAAATCAAATCGAAGAAAAACAACAGTAGAACTCAGAGCTATGTTTAATAGTGAAAGTAAGAGCATTTCCACATGCACAATGTGAAGCGAACTCAAGGGATTGGGACTGAACAGCTGTGTAGCCGTAAGAAAACCACTAATCAGTGAGGCAAACCAGAAAAAAAAGGCTTCAATTTGCTAGGGAGCATAAAGATTGGACTCTGGAGCAATGGAAGAAGGTCATGTGGTCTGATGAGTCCAGATTTACCCTGTTCCAGAGTGATGGGCACATCAGGGTAAGAAGAGAGGCAGATGAAGTGATGCACCCATCATGCCTAGTGCCTACTGTACAAGCCTGTGGGGCAGTGCTATGATCTGGGGTTGCTGCAGTTGGTCAGGTCTAGGTTCAGCAACAGTATGTGCTCCAAAAATGAGGTCAGCTGACTACCTGAACATACTTAATGACGAGGTTATTCCATCAATAAATTTTTTTCTTACCTGATGGCACGGGCATATTCCAAGATGACAATGCCAGGATTCATCGGGCTCAAATTGTGACAGAGTGGTTCAGGGAGCATAAGACATCATTTTCACACATGGATTGGCCACCACAGAGTCCAGACCTTAACCCCATTGAACATCTTTTGGATGTGCTGGAGAAGGCTTTGCACAGCAGTCAGACTCTACCATCATCAATGCAAGATCTTGGTGAAAAAATAATGCAACAATGGATGGAAATAAATCTTGTGACATTGCAGAAGCTTATCGAAACAATGCTTTTTTTGGGGACAGGCAGTGTGTATATGCAGTAAGCCGGATTGGGACAAATGCACACTGTCGCAATATTAATACTTCTTAGTTCGTGACGCCAATTGCAGCTTGCGCAGGTACTGTAGCAGGGCCCTTTAAGATGTAATAACTCACGTACCAGGTGAGGAATTCCAGAGGGGGAATAATGTCTCTGTGTAGTGTCAATGGTGTCTCCTACCTGGGTACGGCTGGACTCCTGAATAGTGGCTCACATGCAATAAAGTTGAGTGTGGTCGGTAAGAGTAATTGAGGAATGAATGCAATCCAGACAGGAGATATAATCCAACTTATCTTTACTGAATGCAGCTTGAATCCATACAAGTTACAGCAATAGTCTTGGGTCCCATCAGGTATTGGCAATATGTGGCAGGAATTAATATATATTCTGCTTCTTGTCATATGCCTAGTAGAATCTGGCAGGTATCTATCTTCTGCTCTGTCTGTAGTCTGCTTGGTTTGGGCCTGACTAGCTGAGGAGGTATTTAGCTTCTCCTGGTCTTTGGGTAAGTACTTACAGGACTGCTCGCAGGGTATGGTGTTTTCTTCCTGGAGATCTATAGTTCTGTAGATGGCTGCTTTTCTTGCTTTGTCCACCAGCTGAGGTAGATTACTCAGGCTGGGAAGAGGGATCCTTAGCCTCAGCCGAGGTTGGATCCAAGGTTGGGATCCCTGTTTCTGAGAGCTCCTACCAATACAGCCTTCCACAAGGAGGGGGCTGGTACACACTAACTAACTTCCTTCTCCTCCTCATGAGACAGGACATGGGTACATCCCACTTCTGCCCACACAGGGGAGACTAACCTGGAATGGACTATTCCAGGCTAGAGATACTAACTAACCATGGTCTGCTACATATTGCTGCCACCTGCTGGTGTACATTGAAATTACAGCAAATACATTATACAAGCCTGGAAAATACAGATAATGGAAATGCACAGTTAGATTACACAAGGTGGCAATACACATATAAACTTAACATTATATAGCAGGGAGAAAGAAGTTTAGTGACATACTTCAGGATGTTACACACACACACACATATATATATATATATATATATATTTTATTATTTTTTTTCTATTTATTATTTATTAATAGTTTTTGAGTTATTTATTTTTTATGTGGTTTTCCGAATTTTGTTCGACACATTGCGGATCGGGTTGACAGATTACTGGGAGGGGCTAGAGAAGACCCAGCAGTCATGGTCCATATCGGAACAAATGAAAAAGTTAGAGGAAGGTGGAGAGTCCTTAAAAATTATTTTAGGGATTTAGGTCAAAAGCTTAGGGCAAGGACCTCAAAAGGTAGTGTTTTCCGAAATACTGCCTCTACCACAAGCCACACAAGAAAGGCAGCAGGGGATTAGGGAGGTTAACAAGTGGCTCAAAAACTGGTGTAGGAAGGAGGGGTTTGGGTTCCTGGAGAACTGGGCCGACTTCTCTGTCAGCTACAGGCTCTATCGTAGGGATGGGCTGCACCTCAATGTGTTGGGGGAAAGATGGCTAGAAGGTTGGAGGAGGAGTGTTTGAACTAGGGACTGGGGGGGAGGGTAATTACATTATAGGATGGGAAGATAGTGCAGATAGAGACCGGGGGCAAGGTAGTGGGACTGGGGGAGGAATGGAAGGAGGGACTAGAACAGTTCAGAAGGAAAGGTGTAGGATAAAAAATATACATAAACCTCTTAATTGTATGTATACTAATGCCAGAAGCCTGACTAATAAAACTGGTGAACTGGAATTAGTGATGTGTGAGGAGGACTATGACATAGTGGGAATAACTGAGACATGGCTGGATGATAGTTATGACTGGGCAGTTAATGTACAAGGTTACAGTCTGTTTAGAAAGGATCGTCAAAACCGGAGAGGGGGAGAGGTCTGCCTTTATGTAAAGTCCTGTCTAAAGCCCAAAGTCCAAGAAGATATAAGTGAGGGACATGAACATGTGGAGTCACTGTGGGTAGAAATACATGTTGGCAAAAATAATAAATTACTAATAGGTGTTTATTATAAACCCCTTAATATACCAGAGTCCACAGAAAATCTACTACTAAAAGAGATAGACGAGGCGGCAAATCATAATGAGGTGGTTATTATGGGGGACTTCAACTACCCAGATATAGACTGGGAAACTGAACCCTGTACATCTCATAAAGGAAACAGGTTCTTGGCAATAACCAAAGACAATTACCTTTCCCAAACACTTTTATCCAGCTCACCTTCCTGGTCGAATGAATGATCCCGACTCCAGAAACCCTAGGGGTGTGTCCCCGTTGCAGGCTGCAAGTAACTTAGAAAGGAATGGTCTCGGATACAATGGAGATCCTCTTTAAAATTGCTTCTTTATTGGTCATAATATAGACAGCAGACACAGCCACTTGAGCGTTGACGCGTTTCGGGTACTAGACCCTTAGTCGTAACAATGCTACACAGTGTGACCCCACAATTTAAAGGAGTTTGGTGCCCATCCCTCCAAAATTCTAGGGGGGGGGGGAACATTGACTCCATTGGTTGTCTCACTATACATCACACCCTTCTTTCAACCCACTAATCACATGTTTAATGTGTTACACCCTGTGCGGCAGCTCTCAATCCAGTTTAACCCCTAGGGAACCAAAATCTACTCCTCCAGACCAAATACAGGGAAAGGAGAGAAACCGCACAGTGTGAACAGCACACTCCATACAACGAAATAAAACCATGGTTTTCAAACCCAAAATGACCCCATACCCTCCAGTGGATTACAGGTTACAGAGATTGCATAAAATTAATTTCTGTTTCATATTGTAGCAGAGGTGATGACGGTTATTATTATTTTTTATTTTTTATTTTTTATATTTGTTAGCATTACTAGTAAGTATGCATCAAGAGATTAGATAAATAATATGTTACACAGTGCGGGAACTCTCAATCCATCTTACCCCCAGGAAACTATGATACCGTCCTCCCGGAACAAAGCATGGAAGAGAAAGAACCGCACAGTGTGAACAATATACTTCAACCAACATGTAAGACCAAAACAAAAGAAAAACATACATTTCAGAACCAATATGATTATATACCCTCCAATAAATTACTGATTAAAGGGATTACACGGGTATTGGATTTCAGACCAACACCAGAGCCAAAAATGGTAGGAATAGTTGTTATTATTATGATGTTTATTTTATTACTGATAAATATACATCAGTTCTTTTTTCAAATTCAAGCCAGTTGGGACTCTGGTATTTAATCTGAATATCCAGAAGGCCTCCCGTAGGAGGAGGTTTTTCCGGTGATCGCCTCCCCTCCTTGGTGCAAAGACCCTTTCTATTGCAAATGCCTTGAAGGTCTTGACCTGGCGAGCATGCATTTGAATGAAATGTCTCGCTGCATTTGAGGCATTCACCTTTCCTTTCCCAACTGGTTCAAGACCCGACTAGTGGGACGGCCATACTGGACTTAGTATTAACCAATAGACCTGACAGAACAACAATGTGCAGGTTGGGGGATACCTGGGAAATAGTGACCATAAAGTAATAACCTTCCAATTATCCTTCAAACGAGCATTTCTACAGGGAGGAACAAAAATACCAAACTTCAAAAAAGCAAAATTTACCCAACTAAGAGAGGCCATAGGCTTAACTAACTGGGACAAAGTCCTCAAAAATAAAAAGAAAGCCACCAAATGGGATATTTTTAAAAGCATCCTAAAATCTGATTGTAAGAGGTACATACCTTATGGGAATAAAAGGTTAAGGAACAAGAATAAACCAATGTGGATGAATAGAACTGTAAAGAAGGCAATAAATGACAAAAAGAAAGCATTTAAATCACTAAAACAGGAGGAGAAAACTATAAGGAAAAAAATAGAATATGTAAAAAACAAATAAAAGCCGCCAAACTAGAGACCGAGAGATTAATTGCCAAAGAGAGCATAACTAACCCTAAAATGTTCTTCAATTATATAAATGGTAAAAAGTATAAATCTGAAGGTTTCGGCCCTCTACAGAGCAATGAGGGGGGAGTTTCAGAGAGTGACGAGGAGATAGCAAAGCTATTAAATATTTTTTTCTCCACTGTATTCACTGAGGAATATAAACTGAAATGCAGAATGTAAAAGTAAATACCCCATTAAAAGTGCCCTGTCTGACCCAGGAAGAAGTATAACAGTGACTTAAAAAGATTAAAATAGACAAATCGCCAGAGCCAGATGGCATACACCTCCGCATCCTAAGAGAATTAATTAATGTCATAGCCAGACCCTTATTTCTGATATTTACAGACTCTATACTGACAGGGAGTGTTCCACAGGATTGGTGCATAGCAAATTTGGTGCCAATATTCAAAAAGGGTGCAAAAACAGAGCCCGGAAACTATAGGCCGCTAAGTTTAACATCTGTTGTGGGTAAACTGTTTGAAGGTTTTCTAAGACATGCTATCTTGGAGGATCTCAATGAAAACAAGCAAATAACATAATATCAGCATGGCTTCATGAGGGATTGGTCATGTCAAACTAATTTAATCAGTTTCTATGAGGAGGTAAGTTCTAGACTTGACAGCGGCGAATCAATGGATGTTGTATATCTGGACTTCTCCGAAGCATTTGATACTGTACCACATAAAAGGTTAGTATATAAAATGAGAATGCTCGGACTGGGAGAAAACGTCTGTATGTGGGTAAGTAACTGGCTTAATGAAAACAGAGGGTGGTTATTAAACGGTACACACTCAGATTGGGTCACTGTCACTAGCAGAGTACCTCAGGGGTCAGTATTGGGCCCTATTCTCTTCATTATATTTATTAATGATCTTGTAGAAGGCTTGCACAGTAAAATATCATTTTTTGCAGATGACACTAAACTGTGTAAAGTAATTAGCACCGAAGAGGACACTATACAGCTACAGATGGATCTGGATAGATTAGAGGCTTGGGCACAGAAGTGGCAGATGAAGTTTAACACTGACAAATGTAAGGTTATGCACATGGGAAGGAATCATGCAACCATACATACTAAATGGTAAAACATTGAGTAACACTGACATGGAAAAGTACCTATGAATTTTAATAAACAGCAAACTAAGGAGTAAAAAACTGTGTCAGGCAGCTGCTGCCAAGGCCAATAAGATAATGGGTTGCATCAAAAGGGGCATAGATCCCCGTGATGAGAACATAGTCCTACCACTTTACAAATTACTAGTCAGACCACACATGGAGCACTGTGTACAGTTCTGGGCTCCTGTAAACAAGGCAGACATAGCAGAGCTGGAGAGGGTTCAGAGGAGGGCAACTAAAGTAATAACTGGACTGGGGCAACTACAGTTCCCTGAAAGATTATAAACATTAGGGTTATTCACTTTAGAAAAAAGACAACTGAGGGGAGATCTAATTACTATGTATAAATATATCAGGGGTCAGTACAGAGATCTCTCCCATCATCTATTTATCCCCAGGACTGTGACGAGGGGACATCCTCTGGGTCTGGAGGAAAGAAGGTTTGTGCACAAACATAGAAAAGGATTCTTTACGGTAAGAGCAGTGAGACTGGAACTCTCTGCCTGAGGAGGTGGTGATGGTGAGTACAATAAAAGAATTCAAGAGGGGCTTGGATGAATTTCTGGAGTGTAATTATATTACAGGCTATAGCTACTAGAAAAGGGTTGTTGCCCCAGGGAGTTATTCTGATTGCCTTATTGAGTCGGGAAGGAATTTTTCCCCCCTTAAGTGAGGAAAATTGGCTTGTACCTTACAGTTTTTTTTTTTGCCTTCCTCTGGATCAACAGGCGGAACTGGATGGACAAATGTCTTTTTTCGGCCTTATATACTATGTTACTATGTTTACTCATAATTAATCTATTATTGCATTTTTATCTCAATATGTTCCTTAGTCTACTTTAACACTAGCGTTTTCCCTTTTCGCTATTGAGAACCGTCAAAGGATCTCAATAGCGGGGGAAACACTTCTGTTTTGTTCCCATTTATTGTCAATGGGGACAAAACTGAACTGAACGAAATGGAGGGCACCAGAATGCATTCCGTTCCGTTTAGTTGCTCTCCCATCATGGACAGAATAACGCTGCAAACAGCGTTTTTCTGTCCGCGATGTGGTACGGAGCAAGACGGATCCGTCCTGACACACAATGTATGTAAATGAGGGCGGATCCGTTTTCTCTGACACAATAGAAAACGGATCCGTCCCCCATTGACTTACAAAGGTGTTCATGATAGATCCGTCTTGGCTATATAAGACATAATACAACGGATTCATGCAGTTGTATTATTGTAATGGAAGCGTTTTTGCAGATCCATGACGGATCCGCAAAAAACGCTGGTGTGAAAGTAGCCTTATAAACAAATAAATAAGAACAAACTAAACCCACCCTCCTTCTATAAGCTTTTAAAACTTTTTTTTTCCATATACTGTACTCTCATCTCAGTATTTCTTCTTTGGCCACACAAATCCACTTGATCTAATTTGTTTGAATATATATATATATATATATATATATATATATATATTGTGGGGGGATAAGCTCGGGATCGCCTTTGCTGGGGTCAAAGGACACTTGTCTGTTTCACACAATTCCGACCAGCCATCAAGGTATAAATAAAATAAAACAACAAAAAGAAAAAAGTCTTGCCTGTCCGGCACTTACTAAACATTAAAGGTTCCTATCTATCCGCTGGAGGGCTTCTCCCAGCCAGCTCACAAAACAAGGCTACAGCAACCTAGTACTCACAGTTTGCTCACACACACACACAGACATGCTTTCTGTGTCCCCAGGCAGAGAGAGACTGACTGACCTCCTGACTCTGTTATATCCCCACCCTCAGTTCTGCTTCATTAATTACCTCACAGGTGAGAGTCTTTCACCTGCTACTTACATAGGAGAGGAATCTTGGGGAAATATACCTCCCTTCCACTACCAATCCAGCATTGGTATCACATATCCCCCCCCCCCTCTGCTCAGGCAAGTGGGTCTGAGCAACTGAAACCAGCAGACAATGCACACGTGACAACGCATCCGCATTTCCTTGCCACTTTCCTGGCCTGTGCTCTACTGTAAAACTGTAAGCCTGCAGGGCCAAAAACCATCTTGTCACTCTGCTATTTTTCTCTCTGTTCAGGTTCATCCACTTCAGAGGGGCATGATCAGTGACCAGGCGAAACTTCCGACCCAGCAAGTAGTATTTGAGTGATTCTAAGGCCCACTTGATGGCCAAACACTTTCTCTACAACTGCATAGTTCTTCTCATGCTAATTTAATTTGCGACTCAAGTAAAGCACAGGATGCTCCTCTCCATTAACAGTCTGACAACACTGCCCCTATTCCTGAGCTGGAAGCATCTGTCTGTACCACAAATTCATTTCTAAAGTCAGGGGTCATCAATACTGGTTGAGAACAAAGAGCCTGTTTTAGAGTCTGAAACGCTTCTTCTGCCTCAAATTTCCATTTTACCATCACCGACCCGTTTCCCTTGGTGAGATCGGTTAAGGGAACTGCTATAGCTGCAAAATTGGGTATGAACCGCCTATAATAGCCAGTAATCCCCAGAAATGCCTTCACTTGTTTTTTATTTACAGGCCGGGGCCAGTTCTGTATAGCTTCAATCTTGTCAACTTGGGGCTTGACTACCCCTCTACCAATAATGTAACCCAAGTACTTGGCTTCTTCTAGGCCAATGCTACATTTCTTGGGGTTTGCAGTCAACCCTGCTCTCCTCAAATCATCAATCATTGCCTGTACTTTGAGTAGGTGTGTTTCCCAGTCTGCACTGTGTATCACTATATCATCAAGATAAGCAGACGCGTACTGTCTATGTGGTCTCAACACTCTGTCCATTAGCCGCTGAAATGTTGCAGGAGCCCCATGTAGTCCAAAAGGCATAGTTACATATTGGAATAGGCCGTCAGGTGTGGAAAATGCTGTCTTCTCTTTGGCAGCGTCTGTCAGGGGTATTTGCCAATAACCCTTTGTCAGGTCTAAGGTAGTAATGTAACGGGCTGTACCAAGTCGGTCTATAAGTTCGTCCACTCATGGAATAGGGTATGCATCGAATTTGGACACAGTATTTAACCTCCTAAAATCATTACAGAACCTTATGGTACCATCAGGCTTTGGAATTAACACAATCGGGCTTGACCATTCACTATGAGACTCCTCAATTACTCCCAACTCCAGCATATCTTTTACTTCTTTTGAGACTGCTTCTCGTCTGGCCTCAGGAATCCTATAAGGTTTTACATGGATCTTAACCTCAGGTTCAGTTATGATGTCATGTTTTATGAGTGATGTTTGCCCCGGCTTCTCTGAAAAAAATTCTCTGTTCTGAGCGACCAACTGTCTAGCTTCCTTCTTTTGGACATCGGACAAAGTTTCGGCTATTCTGACAGCAGGTATTGCTGCCCCATTATTGATGGGTGGAGCAAGTGCTGCTGCCAGGACTGGCCGGTCCTTCCAAGGTTTTAACAGATTTATATGGTAAATCTGTTCTGGCTTCCTTTTACCTGGTTGGTATACTTTGTAGTTCACCTCACCTACTCTTTCAATTATTTCAAACAGACCTTGCCATTTAGCCATGAATTTACTGTCCACGGTGGGGACGAGAACTAGTACTCGATCCCCTGGAGCAAATGTTCGAATCTTGGCCCCTCTATCATAAATCATTTTCTGTACTCCTTGAGCCCGTTCCATATGTTCCTTAACAATTGGCATGACTGATGAAATCCTGTCCTGCATCTGGGACACATGCTCTATTACACTTTTGTACGGTGTGACTTGTCCTTCCCACGTTTCTTTAGCCACATCTAATAAACCACGTGGATGTCTACCATATACAAGTTCGAAAGGTGAAAACCCTGTGGATGACTGCGGTACCTCCCTTATAGCAAACAGCAGATATGGGAGCAAAAAGTCCCAATCTTTGCTATCTTTATCTACCACCTTTTTCAGCATTTGTTTTAGGGTTTTATTAAATCTTTCCACCAATCCGTCAGTTTGCGGGTGATAGACTGACGTACGTAGCTGGGTAACTTTAAAAAGCCTGCAAAGTTCCTTCATGACATTAGACATAAAGGGCGTCCCTTGGTCTGTGAGTATTTCTTTTGGAATACCAACCCGACTAAACACCTGGACCAGTTCATTTGCGATGGTCTTTGACGAGGTATTGCGCAAAGGTATGGCCTCGGGGTAACGGGTAGCATAGTCCATTATGACTAAGATATGCTGGTGACCCCGAGCTGACTTTATTAGGGGACCCACCAAATCCATCCCAATGCGCTAAAAGGGTATTTCAATAATCGGCAGGGGCACCAAAGGGCTACGGAAATGGGGCATAGGGGCTGTAATCTGACACTGAGGGCAGGATTCACAATATGCTTTAATGTCTCCATGCATTCCAGGCCAGAAAAACCTCTCTAAAATCCTTTCAGTAGTTTTATGGATCCCCAAATGGCCACCCATAATGTGTCCATGTGCCAGATCCAGAACAGTTCTCCGGTAGGGCTTTGGGACCACTAACTGCTGTACCACCTCCTCTCCCTTCTAGTCTATCTGATACAGCAATTCATTCTCTAGAGCCATGTAGGGAAAAGCCAGCCTAGCACCGGACTCCACAGGATTCCCATTCATCACTTTTACATTCTCTCTGGCTCGTGTAAGGGTGGGGTCCTTCATTTGCTCACTTTGAAAGTCGTCTTTCCTAACATCTAGGTCAGGCATACCCTGAAGTGTTACCCCTTCAGTCTCAGTCTCTGATGTGGACTCATCTAGGTCCCCTGCCATAACAGAAAATGGAAAAGGGGTGGAGCTATCTGCTGATAGCTCAACTACATCCCCTAGTGGGGAATCCTCTAATAGTTCTGGGCCTATATCAGATGCTGTCAATATCTGCGGTGTACTTTTTTTTGTTTCCAACTTGGATTCCCATAATTTCCAAAAATGTGGAAAATCTCTCCCAAGAATAACCTCATGCAGTAGTGCTGGGACTACTCCAACTTTATGACACACAGACCCATAGGGGGTGGTAATATAAGCAAGAGTAGTCTGGTATTCACATGTATCCCCATGCACACAAGTCACAGTGAACGTGTCTGATGGACTGTCAGAGGGGGCTATAAGGCCTGCTTTCACCAGAGTTACTACACTCCAGTCTAGCAGCGCAGTCACACTCTTATTATCCACTTTTAATTCACACAAATGTTTTTCCGCACTGTCTGAACCTACCGCAGCACACACCACTTGCGCAAACATAGACATGCGTTTTTTCATAAAGGCAACATCACATTGCATAGGTTCAGTAGTCATAGGACAGTTCACTGCAATGTGTCCCAATCCATTACACCGAAAACATCTTATGGGACCTTTGTTTAGTCCAACATTATACCCTTTGGGCTATCCGGAGCCTACAGTCTCATTATCTTCTTCACTTAAAGTCTTTACATTTCTCCCAGTTCCCTTAAACCCTGGAACAGTCTTACCCGGAACCCTTGGACTCCGTGGGGTTGAGAGCTGAGAGTTATTTAGAAGATCCTCAGCCGCAGAGTATCGCTCCACCAGGTCAATAAGCTGGTCTGCTGTATTAGGGTCCCCGTGGCTCACCCACTTCCTTAGGGCTGGGGGTAGCGACCTCAGGAACTTGTCGAGGACCACCCGCTGCACGATGTCAGGTGCTGATAGCATCTCGGGTTGTAGCCATTTTCGGGACAAATGGATGAGATCGAACATCTTCGAGCGTGGAGGTTTATCCATTTGATATGTCCACTGATGTACTCGTTGTGCTCTAACTGCTAGGGTAACACCTAGCCGAGCCAGGATCTCCGATTTAAGTTTATCATAGTCCTGGGCAGCGTTCCAGGTCAAAATAAGCTTTTTGCGCTTCACCTGCAAGAAACGGGGCTAGCAGTCCTGCCCACCGTGGCTTTGGCCATGCTTCCCACACTGCTGTCCTCTCAAATGCAGCCAGGTAAGCTTCCACATCATCCTCTGCTGTCATCTTTTGCAAAAAATGACCCACATGGAAAGTTGTCTGCTCTTTTCCTGGCTGTACCACTGGAAGACTTGCCACACGCTGCACCACTTGCTGCAAGATTTGGCAGTCTTTATTTGCGGCCTCTATCAGGGTGGTTAGCTGTGCAGACAGCAAGCGGTTTGCTTCTTGCTGGGCTGCATTTGTACGCTGTTGTTCTCTGGTTGCCCCCTGCTGGGCTGCTGCAGACTGTATCAGGGCCTTTACCACGTCATCCATTTTCAGACTTTAAACGTGTTGCCCGCTCCAAGCCACCACTTGTGGGGGGATAAGCTCGGGATCGCCTTTGCTGGGGTCAAAGGACACTTGTCTGTTTCACACAATTCCGACCAGCCATCAAAGTATAAGTTTTCAGCTGGCCTGGAGCCAGGTTTATTGAGCAGGTTGCATAAATAAAATAAAACAACAAAAAGAAAAGTCTTGCCTGTCCGGCACTTACTAAACATTAAAGGTTCCTATCTATCCGCTGGAGGGCTTCTCCCAGCCAGCTCACAAAACAAGGCTTCAGCAACCTAGTACTCACCGTTTGCTCACACACACAGACATGCTTTCTGTGTCCCCAGGCAGAGAGAGAGACTGACCTCCTGGATCTGTTATATCCCCACCCTCAGTGCTGCTTCATTAATTACCTCACAGGTGAGAGTCTTTCACCTGCTACTTACATAGGAGAGGAATCTTGGGGAAATATACCTCCCTTCCACTACCAATCCAACATTGGTATCACAATATATATATATATATATATAACAACAACCATGTTCTCAATGAACCCAAAAAACTCATTAATATCAAAGCTGAATATTTTTGGAAGTAGTTTTTAGTTTGTTTTTAGTTTTAGCTATTTTAGGGGGATATCTGTGTGTGCAGGTGACTATTACTGTGCATAATTATTAGGCAACTTAACAAAAAACAAATATATACCCATTTCAATTATTTATTTTTACCAGTGAAACCAATATAACATCTCAACATTCACAAATATACATTTCTGAATACATCCGCGCATGCGCATTGAATGTCTGACCGCTCCGAGCTCAGACATCTCAAATGCGCCGAATACAGCCGCGCACGGCGCATGCGCGAGAATTCGGCCTCTGCGTCACACGGAGGAGGACATGGGCGGGCTGGAGGGACGCGCTGGGCGGCGGCTGTGTATGAAGGTAGACGGAGCCTCTAGGTGCTAATGACGCCCACATAGCACCTAGAGGCTCATTAGCATATTTATAAAAGTTAGTTTTTTAGCAAAACCGCTGCCCCACAAGTGATTATAGTAGGATGGTTGGCCAGAGCAGACACTAGCAGATCGCTAGTGTCTGACAGCTAATTATGTCATACGAAGTGATAGAAACCCTTTAAGAAATGCTGCGAATAGCCATCCAAAGGGCCATTTTCACTTTTAGTGGGATCGGGACTCAGCACTGCCTGACAGCCCCTCCAACTACATAGTGAACCATCTTACTATCCACACTGAGGAAAGAAGGATATTCCATCACTTTCACTGCACATACATTTCCCTAATCAAGTAACAGTTTTATATATATATATATATATATATATATATATATAGTGGGGTTTCGCTCTGGTAGTCAGGATTAGCGGATGCAGTATAGAGGCAACAACAAGTTCTTTGGATCAAAAATGTTCAGTGTTTTATTTACACTTTAGGCAAGTGACAAAACAAGCAAAAAGTCACCTTGCTGTGTTGGTGGTAATTCACACCATGCGTCAATTTTGCCTCAAAGAGTCCTTGACCATAGCAGCACCAACCTGTTTTCAAGCCAGTTAGCAAGCCTTCATCCAGACACAAGGCTCCCAGATCCTAACACAGAGACATGGCTTCTGAGCCCAGCTGCCTATTTAAGGACAGCCAGGTGCTGCCAAAACCGGGACTGGCATTTAAAATCCAGTCCAGTATTTGACCTCACCTCGCTGTAAATCAGTCCAGCAGCACATGCTGGGAGGAAAATACGTGTTTTCCCAGACAAAACCTCACTGTGTCCCCCCCTTTGTTAAACCCTGAGGGTGTGATCACACGCTAGACAGTGTACCAGGGACAGGGCATCCGTGTTTCCCTGTAACCGGCCTGCCCTGTGTTCCACCAAGTTTTGTATGGAAAGAAACCATCAGGCGATCATGCATTTCTGTCCTTGGCCTGGCTCATCCTCTTGAGAGGGGAGTGGTCAGTCACCAGGCGGAATTTTCTCCCCAATAAATAATAGCGGAGAGATTCTAGTGCCCACTTGATAGCCAGGCACTCTCTCTCCACTATACTATACCAGTCTCGGCTGGGGTGAGCTTATGGCTAGGAAGACAATGGGATGCTCCTCCCTTATGACTACCTGAGACAGTACAGCACCGAGGCCTACTTCGTAGGCATCGGTCTGTACTATAAACTCCCTTTTGAAGTAGGGCGTGACCAAAAACAGAGACCCGCATAGGGCCGACTTCTAAGCGGAGAAAGCCTTTTCCGCCCGATCATCCCAGCGAACAATCATTGACTTGTGTCCCTTTAAGAGTCCTGTCAAGAGCGCGGCTAGAGTAGCAAAGTGGGGAACAAACCACATATCCCAGGAATGACTTTATTTGCCTGGTGGTGACAGGTCGGGGCCAATTCCGTATTGCCTCTATTTTGTTGACTTGGGGTTTAATGACTCCACGCCCAATGACATACCCCAGGTACTTAGTCTCTTCTAACCCTATCGCACATTTCTTTGGGTTAGCGGTTAGGCAAGCTTTCCGAAGGGAGGCCACTGCAGCCTGCACTTTGGGTAGGTGACTTTCCTAGTAGGTACTATGGATGACACGTATCGAATTTGGAATCCTCGTTAAGTTTTCGAAAGTCATTACAAAACTGCAACGTCCCGTCCGGCTTGGGTATTAAAACTATAGGACTGGCCCACTAACTTTTTGACTCCTCAATGATGTCTAGCTGCAACATTAGCTGCACCTCCTCCGATATGGCTTGTCGCCGAGCCTCGGGTACCTGGTATGGTTTTAATCTGACTTTTGCCTGAGGCTCAGTGACAATGTCATGTTGGATTATGGAAGTGTGTCCAGGGAGGTCCGAGAACACATCAGTGTTCTCACTAACCAACTCCCTGGCCTCCTGAGTCTGTCTAGAGGAGAGGCTTTCAGCAATTTTTACTGTGGCAGCCGCCTCTCTTGCATCAGACAGAGTGGCCGATGCC